>NW_027187627.1:0-71144 GCF_041381155.1 Argopecten irradians | reverse complement strand
CATCAAAAGGTTTTCACTCTTGAACTGGGTACTGGAAAGTACAAACGACAAGTAAAAAAAAGTTTCACTAGATATTTCAATAAAATTTTTTTGAGATACGTGGCATGATTTTCATGGGTCGGTTGTAGGAGAGTCAAACAAAACATATTTTTAATTGTAAGGCCATCACTAAAATCTCCACCTCCACATGTCACAGACATGTTACTTGTCAAACTTGGGCCGAACAGGAGGTCCAACCTGCCAGGGGCAGTTGAGCAATGGTTTATGTCACAGCCCTGCAATTTTTTTTTGTGCAAATCATAATGAACTATAAAAAGTGTGCTTCTATCAGAATTACTTTTAGGTGAATTGGCATAGGTAATCGTACAGAATACAGAAAGCAAATATGATCAAATATGAGTTTTAAAACATGTAAAATTGAAACTTAGTTAACTAAGAATGTAGATTAAATCTTTACATGGTCTACAATTTACGTGTGTAATACAGGTTATATCACACCACTCGTCGTCATCTAAAGCTAAAAAAAATTATAATATATAAGGGTTTACATTCTTGAAGATAGCTTATGCAATATAGACCGTCCGTCTACCAAATTATGGATGTTCTCTAATATTATTAACATAAGATTCAGAGAACTTAGATTGTTTTAACAATAAAAGATATTGCATAACTACAGGATTAATTTTCGTTCAAAAATTTTCCTGCAATACATTCAACTATTTTTTTCTGGACTACAACGTTCAGTCTGTATATAGTCATGTGACTTAAACACCATGTGAATTCATTTAAAGCCCAAGTTGAACAAAATGCCGAATCTGTGAGTTAGATGTTTGTAATTTGGTTGGGTACATGTATTGGACAGTAATCTCATCATTAAACATCAAAATGCAAATTAAATAATCAATTAAAATAGTGCAAGAAAAATGAAATTATTCACTATACAACAGGAAGCGGCATGTAAGTTATCGACCATTGAATTGAGTTGTCCACTTAGCTGTTGGAGAATAAATGTTTCTGAAATATTTCATAACTTACTTTTCTTTTTGAAAATTGATTTTATGGCTTTGATAGAGAAAATTATGGAAGGCGAGGTCCAAATTTGTTTCTTATGGATCGAATAACAAGTATTTTCCATGCATGGAGAATTGACCTTGCAGTCACAGTTTTTCTTCAAACTTATATCAAATCGGCCAGTTAAAACAGAGTAGTATATGAGCATTCAGGACACCAATGCAACGATGTCATCCACAATGGCGTAGTTTGAAAAATCACTCAAGTCCACAACCATCATTCTTACTTGGTTGTACTAAACGACGTCAATAATTAGAGGACACAAAGTGGGGAACTGAAAAAAGTAATCCATTCACTCTCCTTGTGGTGAGATCTCAAAACTCGGGAAGAAGAATTAATTAAGCATAGCTGTTCAAACTCTTGGCAAAGCCTTCATATTTGACAATCGGACACAATAAAACTTGTAAAATGAACTATAACGTGCCACAACTAGCTGGAGCCAGCTAACTACAACGTTGTTTAAGGAACAGGGTAACAGGTAACAGAAACTTAAGAATCTTTAACCCCCACAGATTGAGGTACTCTCTTGTCTTGCCAGAACAAGGGGCTGAAAGAGAATATTTACCCCCGTTATCTTTTCCCATAACGAACCTACATAATATCTATTGTTAACTATCGAAGGAATATATTCTTCCATTAGAATTTTGATGTTTGTGAACACAAATAAATACAATACTTCATCGATATAGTGACATGTTGAATCATGGTCCTTGAAATATATGTAGCATTTCTAATTTATTAGATATCTGAACAGTGGAATAAATAGTATTTTAAAGATAAAGTTTGTATTTTAAGAGCCCATAGCTATGGTTCTGTCCATATCTGTGACTGGGCTGAAACATACATGTAATTTAACTGTGATAGAAGAGAGATTGGAAACTCCACCATTTTCACTAATCCACAGAGGAGATATTGCTGTTATGTGCCGATATCTCAATATATATGTACAACATAAAAAGTTAAGATATGCCATGAAGCATAACCTTGGTATGTATAATAGTAAGAGTGTACACAGATATTTTATCAATGTATTATCTTTATATATATGCAAATCACTTAAAAGCAACATGTTAAAATACCAACTTTCACTTTCATTTCTCATAAAGTTCAGTTTCTTTATCAAGTTAGTATTTTCAAGGAATCTTTAAAAAAATCTTGTTATGCTAGCTGTAACCTGTCCTCAAGGTCGTTTACATTTTTACTTCCTGACCAGTTGACCTAACTCATCTTATATGACTTGTTTCATTAATGAAGGGCTTCATTTTTTCTTCCTCGTTGGATATATAAAAAATTTGATAAAGAAACAGCCAGAGTACATCTTCCCAAAGAACTTGTGAATATAATGTCATGATATGTGACATCACACAAGCAATATCAATCCAGTTGTGATATCATAATATATGAATAATTAATTTGATTTCTAAAAATGGAAAGCACACTGAGTTGATATGCTAAATATCGACCTCCATACATGTGACCAATCAGAGTTAATAATACATATGCCTTTTATTGACTTTATGAACAGCCAATACAAAAATTAACCTTAAAAAATTAACAGGACAACATTCAATTTTTTTTGGCAGGAAACTAAGTAATATTCCTTTATCCATGAAAGGTTTTTTCAAAATCAAAATACTTCATTTTCCCAGTAGTAAGAGCAAAAAGTTTTATTGCTGGATCTTTCCCCTGGTATTCGTGAACGTTTTGCATTTTTCAGCAGTAGATCATCGTTGATCATAAGTACATTTTGCCTTCTAGCAAAAATCTTGCAGCGACTTTATAATGAAGTCCACAAAAAATTAACCTGGCATCATGAAATTCTGAAGTTGTTTTTCTCTACATTCATTTAGGTACAAATCTAGCTATAGTACTGATACCAACCTCGAAAATGAATATGATTCCCTTGACCTGTTTTAAGACACAGCTAGCTAGGTTTACTGCATGAACTGATAAAAGGTATCAAGGAACTCTGTACAGAAGTCTGTCACTTTCCTTAGTTTTTTGTCACCAATTTCGTGGTTGATAATGTATTTGCTATTTTATCAACCAATCTCAAAAACAGCAAAAATATGAGTCATATGATAAAACACCATATTGACCTCAAACAAAGCTTTATTATAGATACATAGTGAATACACAGAACTTACGTACAGGGGCACTAAATAAAAGACAGTTAAAATATATATTTATAAATTATAAAATCATGGTAATAAGAATATTTTTAACACCAAAACAACATTTTTGTAATTTGTTTAAATTTTCCCATATTTTATCATACATATTGAATCAGTGAAATAAAAAAAAAATACAATAATTTTTTTGAAGTTAGGCCTATTTCGGGACAATATCATAAAAATGATGTCCTGCAATTGTACTTAAAATGTCCTTTTCAGAAGTTTTGGAAATCATAAATTTTTTGGAAAATGAGTTTAAAAATTGAGAATGTCTGAATCTGAGTTTCTAGTAAAACATGACTATCTAATTTCCATATTATTTATATTTGTTGTGTGTATTACAGGTGAACTTAGAAAACCATTTGACATGGTGAAGTGTCAAGGTTTGAATGAAGATGGTGGGCCTTGTGGATTTGATCTACAAAATGCCAAAAATTCAGATTCTGATCCGGAATGCGGTACAAAGGTCCCAAAAAATGAAGTTGAAAAACCTAAAGAAACTGTTGCTTGTCCTGGAACACAGATGAAGGACAACCCATGTAGCAACAAAGAACTGCCACGGGGTCAAAAATTCTGTCACATTTGTGCCTGGAGAGTAGACCAGTCTATTTTTGAGTCTGGGTCTCGAGTATGTGGGGCCAACAGTGGGAAAACTCCCGTGTACAGGAATAATCAGGAAAAATGAAACGGTCTGTCCCATCTGCAAATCTGTTAAGTTTTACTTCCATTCATAAGTATAATATAATATCGCAGGTTTACACATATAATAACATAGCAACCATGAAAACAATGACCATTACTATGTAGATAAATTTTGTATATTTTTTACTGATATGTATGAAAATGAAAGTGTAGAATTATAGACTGATCCCTGAATTATGATTGATAATATAGAACTCAATTATTTACAGATAAAGGTGTGTTCCACAAACAGTAGTACAGAAAGGCCCAGGTAAACCTTGCATAAGCCTGAGAACCAAGTTCACAACCAGGACACAGCAATGGACAGTGTGAGCTGTCTATCATTGAACCCCTAAAGTTGCTCAAAATCCTATCAACAACTGCAACACCACATAGTAAACCTGCCTTTCACCATTTTATCAGCAGAGACTGACCAAGATGATGCTGGTGTCCACCACCCCAAAAAATTCCTCGACATACAGAAGATGGCGTGTACTAAGATGGACACTGCTGTGGATGAACCTGGTACAAAGATCAAGGGCTTGAGAATGAAACACTTCAAGGACATGGAATGCCACAATATTACACTGACCAGAAATTGCAGCTCTCAGGAGCAAAATTTGAAGTTTATTGTATGGAGTAGAAGGCCAAACAGCTATAGATAAAAACATTATCCGAGGGAGACAACTCTGGCTTTGAAGACAAGTAGAGCAGTCAACAGCCAGAAGCCATACACAACCATCAGGATCAAATGTACAAATTTTGTTATGGCAATCAAAATGAAGCTTCACAAGGTGTTTCTAACAACCCCACAGAGAATGATTGTTACAATCCCCCACTTATGTCAAGATTTCAAACCAACATTGAAATTCTTCGAAATAATGGATAAATCAAATGAGAATCAATTAAAGGAAAGCAATGATAATGATGCTAATCATGGAGACTCTTGGAACCCACACAAATATTCTCTTCAGGGGGCACCAGGCCAGCACATTGTATGACAAAACACACAAAGGAGATGCTACTTCATTTGATGTCACTGGAAAGTCTGCATCTGGTACAGTGGAAGCAACACCTAAAGGGATGCTAAAATATCTAATTTCCATAGAAATTATTGCATCTGCTGCAGAAGACACCACAAGAGGTCAGGATAGGCCAGACTCGGAGCCTATGCTAGTAGAGGAGACTGGGTCTGAATACAACTTTCAGTTCCTCAAACTCATCAAATCACAATGTACACAAGGAAATGACAGCAATCAAATTCAACGAGAGTCCCAACAGAAAGAAGTCTTCGGTGGCAATGTTGGAAATAATATATTGACAATGTTTGGGAAAGTCCAAGTTCAAGATTTGGAAATGAATCAAGATCAAGTGAAATACAGGATGATGAGCTTTATGGGGATGGTTCAGCTAGAGCAGACACAACAGAGAAACTGAAATCCATGTCAGAGGCATTGAAGGAGTCTCCTCTTTTCTCTGTGGATAAACCATCAACTGATCAGGGCTCCTCTACATACTCAAGTATGGATATAATACAGCAGGAACAGGATGCTGCCTCAACAGTGAGCAACAGTGATGAGGAAAGTGGGTCAAAGTGATGAGGATAATAGTAGTCAACATGGTGAATCCCAAAAAGAGGAGGAAAAAACCAAGAAAGTCCAAAGAAAGACAGAAAGAAAAAACAGGGAAGAAAGAAAAGAAATGTTCAGAGAAACGAGGCAAGTCAGGAAAAAATGACAATTATGGTTCATCAGTAGATAAAACAGAAGAAAATGTATCTTTACATGCTGTTGGAACTTCAAACAGTGAGAAAACGAACCGGATTGTTACTCGGTCTTCAAAATCTTTGGAGGTTGAATATCTTGAATTTTATAGTTACTGATAATGATCATCCCTACTCCAGAGGAGGGTGTGTGTGAGGGATGGGGTGTTACTTTTTTACTCTGCATAGCAAGTACCCCATCCCTTACCTAAAATCTTCATTTATTCATATTTTTTGACCTCAAATGAATTATAATATGTAAAAGGGACTTCAGTGTTATAACAAGGGTATATATAATAATTCATTATAGATAATGCCCAAAATACATAGTACATGTAGTAATCATCTATATTGCTGCATGTATGATAATCATAGTACAATTAAGTATCTTTAATATGTAAAATAAAAAAAAATAAATGTTTTTCTTCCACTTGTAATGATCAAACTTTATTTAGAGATTATATTTTTCAATACGCGAAGTAAGTAACTTCACCCTCAGAATAGCAGGGAATCGCTAGAGAGGAGATTGATTAATTTGTTGGGGAATGGTACCACAGGATTTGGCAGGGAACAAGATTTGCATTAGCATTGTTTTCAACCTTGGCTACATACCTGCCAGCACTTTTGGCCTTTAATTTGGCTTATAAAATATGATTTAGTATGCAATTCAAAAATCACAATAGTACCAATTAAATGGTACAAGATAAAATTTAATACAGAATACATATGACTAGTTCATATTGATGTGTCTCTGATTAATGCAAGAAAGAATAAATCTATACTTTGAAATTTCAGGTTAATAAAACCCAAGAAGAAGAAAAGGAGAGCACCAAAGAAAGGACAGATGAAAACACGGCCTCCAAAACTGCAAGCAACAAGAATGTAGACATACATAGCTTTATTGCTTCTTGCTATTCGCCACAAATTATTATGTTTATAGCGTTAAACAGTTAATTCATTCTTTTGTGATAACATTGTCTTAAACAATAATGTGGATCAGTTAAAACAAACACTATAAAAACATATACATGGGGTGTGTTGTATAACATGATGTAGAAAATGAGTTTCGGTGAACTACATCCAGATTGGAATACCGTAGTCAAGATTGTGGTTAATTCACTTCACAAAACCGAGTCTGTCTCTAAATCGGCCAGAATTCTATATTCCGACCATGATTGTTTTAGGGAAGTTCCTGTGCTACAAGAAAAGTTTAATACTGAATACATAGCATACAAGTTCATATTGATGTGTGTCTGGATTAATGGCACAGAAAGAATTAAGAAATCCTATACAATTGAAAATTCAGGTATATTACCCATGAGAAGAATCATATAAAAGATTGCAACAAAGAACAGGTGGATGAAATAACAAGGCCACCAAAACGGCAAAGTCATAAACAAGATAGCATGTATGCATAAAGCTGACTTTTTCGCTTATTCTAGATTTGTGAGTTGGAAGATTCAAAATGAAGTATGATTCCTTATAGGTAGAAGTCCAGAAATGCGAAAATCAGTCCGGCTCCACACTATTTAGAAATGCCCTATACATGTTTTTCCTAAAAATAACAGCCTTAATGATGAGTTTAGTGACTTTAGATACTATTGAAACACAGCTCTAGTATATCAGTAAATCTACTTTACATTAAAAATGTGCATGAGTAAACCATTTTAGTTTTAAGCAGTATTTGTTTTTTCAAAATGATGCTAACTAGTCTTAGCAAAAGATTTATTTAAAGGCCTGATGGTTTCCAAAATGACACCATGCTAAGCCAAGGTGGAATTAAGTCCCAGACTGCATTACTACCTTGTAATTAGAATTGGGTGGGATGTTGCTTTCAGGGGAGTGTTCACATCACTGTCATTTACTTAATTATAAAGCGTAGTTGCCTCTCATATGCAATATTGTATGCATTTTGAATGCGCCATGGCAGCCCCCAAGCAAATTTCAGAAATCAGGAATCCAAAAGTGGTAGATTTTGCATAAATTGCTAGGGTAACAATGTCTGATTTTTAGACACCCACCTTGAAAAACATTAAATTCTTCTCTCTATTCCAATGTCAGGATAACCGAAAAGGCCATTGCAGCCTCTTAAGGTTCTCAAAAAAAAATTGTAATAATTTGGAATCATGCACCTTCCAAAATGAATCTCCAGATGACAATTCAACCTTTTTATAAAGGATACATTTAAAACATCATTATCTTTTGAACAGCCGTAGTATATCAATGCGTAATTACGTATTTTCCCCCCCCAGCTTTTATGCACCCCTCTAGAGCCCCTACTGAAAAGGCAAGGACAGAGTTTACTGACACTTGCTTGAAATCAAACACATTTGTTTTTTAAACATTTCAATTTGCTTATCGCATGTTGATGGGGAGTTGCTTGTGGTAGATTAATTTTAGCGGGGACCCTTCCTGGCTTAATTTTGTCTAGTCTAGTTTTACTGCCGTGGTACCCCAACTCGAGAACGACGCGTGTATATAAAACCCTACCGCTGACTAGTATCAAATGTATAGGGACATAGTGTTTCTGTAGCCGGTTTATTTTATAGGACCTCAAGAACTGCCTGCCCTAAAATCCTCTCGAGTAAGCTACGCTTGGGCCTCTTCATCCAGCTGAACCAAGACTGGAAAGTGATCATATGGGGTTTACATTTCATAACCAAGAAACCATCGACGATGACAGAAGAATTCAGTCTAGTTATCAGCGCATGCTATGGCACCGTTAAATGATCAATCAATGATTTTTAGAGACAGAATAAGTTCCTGGTATTAGTTGAAGTAAAATCTTGTGAATGAATGGCTTGTTATGCTATATCCGTATCTGTATTATCATCAACAAAGCGTCTTAACAAAAATTATTTTCAAATAACATCAACATTTCACTTGACTCAGTATTAGTCTGTTATGTTAGGATATTTTAACGCATACTTTAATAAATTCCTAGTAAAATTGCAACATGAAAATCCTTAAAGAATCTATCCAAATGCTCATCTATGTAGGGAAACCCGCCATACTTTTTTGTTTGATTTGTTTAGATTCAATTAACGTCCTATTCTAACAGCTATGGTCATGTAAGGATGGCCGTCCAATGTATGGTGGTTGTGATGTGTGTATGTTGTGCGAGTTGGCGTGTTTGGGGAGACTTGCGGTATAATTTGTGTTGTGTCTTCTATCCCTTATACGTGAACTGTTGCCCTTTTCTATCGTCCTCTAAATCACTGAGAAGACCATGCTGCTTGAAAACACCAAGCAACACACCACCACCTGGTCCACATTATACTGACAACCAGAGCGAACCAGTCGATCCACTCCCAGTTATATCTGAATCGCTAATGCAAGGAGAAGAAAACAACACACTTTTAAGAGACTTTGGTGTGTCATCTCGGCCAGGGGACAGGAACCTGAAGAACCATTTCCTCACATGATGGGGGCATTACCGCTCAACTCAAGGCCAAAGAGTGAAGGCGGTGCCAAGGGAGGCATTAGGAAAGATAAAGTCAGTCAGGAAGAAGAGAAAGAATAAGATCCTAAATTTAGTCGCCTTTTACAATCATGCAATAGGGGCAGCAGGTACAATTCTACACGCCCTACCTGCAGGGCACACACCGCCATACTGTTCCATGTCCCTGCTGCAGGCTGTGTGCAAAAAGTCAAAACATATGTGGGATTTATAAGATGAGGACTAAACCAGAAACATAAATACATATATGTTTCTGTCTAAACTGACTTATATTTAAGAATTTTCAATAAATAAGTGGTTTGCAATACTAATACTAATAAGCTACAAGGTTAGTGTCATTTTTTTAACTGTACAGTCATTTTTATATAATATATGAACGCCATCAGTTTGGGATCTGGATACCTACAAGATCTGGTATCATAGTGAGTTCACTTCACAATGTGATTCTGCTATCCGATTGCTACTTTAAAGTTTGTTAAAGTGAATAGTCGGGCAAAGGAAACCAGTCTAAATGCGTTCTTTGGCCTTCCAAAAGTCATTGTATACCATAATGATGGTCAAGTTCTGCTTACGGTGTCCAGTTTTGACCATTGAAATTTTGGGGAAGCCCCGTGTAAATTTAGCACAGTTCTAAATATAAATTCGCCAAACTCTTTGAAAACGAGGCTGCGTGGAAATGTCAACATGGACATGTGTTTCTCAGTCGTGTCGGTTTCGTTTCGTGTGATAAACCACTAATGCGGTATGCAAATTGTTGTTTTGAGATGATACATTTGATGCAAATGAAGTATTCTTACATTAATGACAATGCTTTGTAATAATTTTTCGATAAAAAGCATCTTGTACATGGAAATCGACACAAATATTCGGCCGATGCAGAGATGGGGCCCCGGCAAGGGGCAATTATTGCAGCATCGCATTCGTCGTATTTTACATCAACCGAATCATGAAGGTTAAGTACAAATAATCGTAACATAATTTCCCATTTAAAACCACACGAAAACGTTCCATAGAACGTCCATGCATGTAGCTGTCAAAGATGTGAAAATAAATTAGCTCATACATAGATATTTTACAAGTACAATATATGTGTTCAATTATTCGTGTAGTTTTTTGCAGAGATTTAATTAAATTATCTATGTCTCTGTTTTTTTTTTTTTTTTGTAAACAATATTTGAGTTCTGGAGAGAGATGACATGAATGTCCAGCTGGAAGGAAAGAAACTTTTATGATGTATATGTATCGTACAATGTATATATGTAAACGTACATTCCATGTAGCTGCTATAGAATTACAACTAGGAAATTCTCTCAAACATTGATAATATTTAATTCTTCACATTCATGTAGGCCTATGCTGTGAGAATTAACACATCATATATATTTCCAGAAAACATATAGGCCTACATGTATGTTACTTTCCTTTTCTGTTGTTTCCTGTTCTTTTTTGTGCTCTGGAGAAAAAGATGATTGAGTTGAAGAAAAGTAATTAATTAAGAGAAATGTGTACCACAGTACTTTGTCTGTAGCCGAGGGGTTCTATACTGTTTTAATAGTCCAGTAATTAATAATTAAATTGAAAATTTCAAAATTAAGATGAAATTGTAAATTCCATTTTTGAATGAAGTGGTTCCCCTCCTTTGAGAGTACACAGTGTGTATACCCTTTTTGGTTTTTAGGAATAATACCTGAATAGGAACCTGAAATAACATGACAATCAATCAGGTATGTGTGTGTTGGGGGGGGGGGTGGGGGGGGGGGGGGGCTAAAAGACAGAAGAATCATGAGGTTGGGAAGTTGTAACTTGAGTGGGGGGTTGAAATATAGAAGAAATAGCTACAGATAACTGGAAATGGAAGGGTGCTTTATCATTGATCTGGTCATTGCATATTTGGGGTTTACATGGCTTTTTTTTGGTTATTTAGTCTCATTGATTTTGGAGCAACTTTGAATCCATATGGTACTGTATATCTTTCTTTTTTTCCATGTGTAGCTATTTCTTCTGTATTTCACCCTTCGCCCAAGTCACAACTTACCAATAGGTACCACTTTTTTGTTTAGAACTCAAATCAAAGACAGATGTACATAGTACTACATACTACATTTTAGTCTATGTGTTTGTAATCACTGTTACTACAGTATTAATACATAAATGGTCTATGTACAAGTTACACATAGACAATAAATGTGAAATTTGGTTCAGACAAAAAGATTTTTAACATTTCAGATAACTTGCTAGTTTTATGGTTTTATTTATATGTTGAGTCTACTCTCTTGTAAAGTAGAATTTAGAAATGCTAAGACAATGGTATCTATATTGCTATATGTAAAAAAAATCCTTATATTTTAAAAGTAATTGAAAAGCTATCTCACAAGCCCTGACAAACAAATGGGCCGGCATATGGATGCAAGAATTATAATCACTGGATCTAGAGGACTAATATAAACAAATATTTCTACAAAGTTAAACAATGAAAAAAGTATTGCATCATAATTTTATTTAATGATTACAGTTGAAAGGAACATTTAATAAATTAATACTGTTTAAATGTTCTGTTCATGATCTTATAGGTCCATATTGGAAAAGTTTACTTTCAAGAGCACTCATATCAACATTCTTCAGTCTTCATATGATGCTAATTGTATGTATATGTATACATACACTTGTATACAGGTCCAAGGGATGAACTTTCTGTATTCATGTCACTATGCATGCATGGTGCCTGAAAAAAAGAACCAACAATTTTTTTATATCTGTTGAATATGACAAAAATTGAAATGATCAATTTCAAATATATATAAATGAATAAATGTAGGTTCATTCTACAGGTTTTTTTTTTTTTATTTTAGAGAAAAACATTTTATAAGTTGTGAATGTGTCACTGATGCATTTGATAGAATCAAATATTGTTTCAAAAAAAGATACAAAATTCATTATCTATAGTTCCAACAAAAATTCAGAATAATTATAAATGATACATGGCTGCAGTACATTTCAACTCTGTAAAGTTTGTCATATACACATGAACCAGGTACAGTTGTAATAAATATACAAACACTATTTATTATTATGACCAGAAATAATACTGTATGTGTCCTCCAAATATATCTAAAGAACAAGCTAAAACCTACATGTACATATGTATATGTGTATATCAGAACATATACAATACAATTTTACCAATTAACCTACAATGTAAATCCTATATACAATGTATGTGTATAACACTACCAGAACATGTACAGAACAAAAATTTACAAATTAAAAATCTATAAATATATACATCAGAACTGTATGAATTGACCGGTAGCATAATATTATAGATTAATTGAAACAAATCTTAGCTTGATAATGCACTAGCGGTTACATTCTAACTGTACATGCATTACAACGGTACATTTTATAAATATACAGGGCATTCATTACCCCTAAAGAGGCCCCACGAAAGAACCGCTATTTACCCCAGGGTTACGTTTTACGCGATTGGGGAACAGGTATGAAACATGTGACCATATGTGACCACTCATTTATGAAAAAATACTGCTAGGGACTATTTACATAATGATCAAAATACGAAGACTCACTCACTATCAGCTGAGCAGGGAGTACCGGGTAGTAGGCCTAGGTACGTACAGTAGCGGTCCGGAGCCGCGTGCTCGTTTGAACTGTTCTCTTCACTATAACAAGTTGTATTAACACTCTCCATGCGTCGTAATGTTTACCGAGTCAGTTGTTGGGATTGTCGCTGCTCCATTGCCTTTCCTTTCGCATTTTAGGTGAGTCAGTTGGTTGTTTTGGCAGAAACCTTTTGGTTCAAAACTACGGTAGCCATGTTTTGTTTTACTACGGAGAGTGGTGGATGTTGCAAATGCGTTAAGATTGACCTGCACTCATAGCCGGTCGGGAGGACTTTTAGGATTCCCATAGATATTATTATTTTCTTCGCATGTACAGCGATTTTGACGGAAAGTTTTATTTTTCTAATTCATAAGAAATTATACCGGATATATTATTTACCATTTTTAAACACCGTGGCATTTTACAGTCACTTGCATGGATTACGAAACAAGTTATACAACTTATATAAATCACTCCTCGATGACCCAGATGTAAGAGGCGCTGAGGGATCTTATTGTGGGAGGAAACGGAGTACCCGCGAGGAATAAAAAACACGTGATCGGGCAGGTGATCTCACGCCGTTCTAACTACCCGGGCCGGCTAGGTGAAAGGCGAGTGGCTTAACCACTACACCACCAGTAACTGGTTTAGTTACGATGGCCATTAAAAGAAAAAAAAACAAACACAATGCAATTTTATTATGTTATTTCTTTTAAATACAACACTTCTTTGTGCAAGTTGTCAAGCATTTATTGTGAATGTTTTTGCATTGAAATTATTATCTTTATAAAATCGATTTTGTGGTTACCCGGACATTCTTTTCCTCACTCAATTTTGAATGCCCAAAATATACGATTGTGTCTAGGTACAGCTAGACGCCGCTATTTACCTGTGGATTTGGCGACAGTACTTGAGTCTATAAACAGAAACATATATGTATTTTTATGTTTCTGCTATAAATAACACGGCTACTGTACACTCATTCAATACATCGATACAAGTCAGCGGTAGAGCGGTAGGGGTTTATATACACGCGTCGTTCTCAGTTGGGGTAGCACGGCTGTAATTGATTTGGGGAATAACCGGATGTGACGTCACGAGGACAACGGCAGTGAAGTGTTTGGTAGTGGGGTTATAGCACAAAGGTGGACATATATGTATTCCTAAAATGGGGTTACGAGAATTTTACAGATATATATATATATATACAGTTATGGTGACGATTTAATTATAAATAAAATAGGAAATATTGCAACTGAAATCATGCTAAATACATAAGTAGATTAGCGGAAATTATATAAGTTATTTATGTTTCTTGTATAAGCCAGGTGTACCTTGTGTAAAAACTTTTAACTAGAAATCTTATCTCTGTTTTAACAGCTTACTAAATTATCAAACCTGGGAATATTCAATTTTCATAATATCATATAAAAAGGGACGAATTTGAAAAATGATGGTCATATAATTATCCATTTGAATATGTTTCTGTATAAATAAAAATTCACTTTCAAGAATCAGCATAACGAAAAGAAAAGGTGTTAAATGTATTTCATAGTTCAATACACGTAGATATCATAGACATAAATTGGGAGGGGGAGTAAATAAAAAAAAATAAACCACTTGAGAAATTGAAATTAAAATACATAATTCATTTATAGCTGTAACAAGTCTATCTTCCTTTTAATAGCTACATGTACATGTATGAGAAACATGTGTTATTTTGACAATATTCAACAGTACATTTATTGGTCATATAGATTATCATTATTAGTATTATATAATGATCGATATTGACCAAAATTCACAAAGAATTGGATATCCAAAATCTAGCAACTACCAGAAAATATCAAAATTCTGACATTGTGCATCATATTTGCATTGTTCTTTCTCGCCATGCCATTTGTAAATAATTTTGTAGTTTCTGTTATAAAAATACATATACATATAACTAGAAAATATATATACGAGACAAATGTATACATTGGTCATTCTGAAATATACAATTATGTATATATCTAGTGATTTATACACTTGTTATATGTTATGTTCGAACGGTATATTTTACTGTAAACCAAGGATTTATAACTTTAAACAAATATGACATTATACAACAATTAAAATGATGGTCCATTGCTAACTTACCTGTGATCTTACTTTTGAAACCTGACGTGAGCTAATCAACGAAGCGTGACAGGTCACTAAACACCGTTCTTACGTAATCTGGTTATTCTAAGCCCCCTCAATAGTCTCGGTTGACCGCGCGTTTTAGTTACTGCAGTATACAGGAAAAGAGTTAAACGCAGCACGACATTGGCTATTCGGAAGTACAGTTCTGATTTTGTTCTGCAACTTGGATTAGACATAGACATCTTCAGTCTTTTTTTCGTCTGACTCGTGCATGATTTATTTTTTCAATTAAAGACACTAATAAATGAACTTGAGCGAAATATCAACAAGAGTCGTCAGATTATTGTATTATATGAAAGCTGAATGTATTTCGTCAAAAGAGAAAAAATGGATCGATTTCAGATATAACGCAATTAGTAGATTTACATATATGCAAAAAAAATCTGTTAGAAAACATAACTTAATTCGTATGGGTAGGTTATATGAAAAAGTCAGAAATTTGTAAAGCGGGTTTGACCAGTACAACGACCCGAGTCAGGTTTTGGATATAGTCAAGAATCCTTTACATAATATTCATGTATATGTGGTTCCAAATACAGTAGATTTACAACGTACATGGATTTTTAAACACATTATTAGCTCAGCTTGGCCCGAAGGGCCGGTGAGCTTATGTCATGGCGCGGCGTCCGTCGTCCGTCGTCCGTCCCGTCCGTCCGTCCGTTCCGTCAACATTTCTTTAAATCGCTACTAGTCATAGAGTTCTGCATGGATTGTAACCAAATTTGGCCACAAACATCCTTGGGGGAGGGGGAACAGAACTTGTATAAATTTTGGCTCTGACACCCCGGGGTGGCAGGAGGGGCGGGGCCTAATAGGGGAAATATAGGTAAATCCTTTAAATCGCTACTTGTCATAGAGTTCTACATGGATTGTAACCAAATTTGGCCACAAACATCCTTGGGGGAAGGGGAACAGAACTTGTATAAATTTTGGCTCTGACACCACGGGGGCAGGAGGGGCGGGCCCAATAGGGAAAATATAGGTAAATCCTTTAAATCGCTACTTGTCATAGAGTTCTGAATGGAATGTAACAAAATTTGGCCACAAGCATCCTTGGGGGAAGGGGAACAGAACTTGTATAAATTTTGGCTCTGACCCCCCGGGGGCAGGAGGGGCGGGGCCCAATAGGGGAAATAGAGGTAAATCCTTTAAATCGCTACTAGTCATAGAGTTCTACATGGATTGTAACTAAATTTTGCCACAAACATCCTTGGGGGAAGGGGAACAGAACTTGTATAAATATTTGCTCTGACCCCCCCCGGGGGCAGGAGGGGCGGGGCCCAATAGGGGAAATATAGGTAAATCCTTTAAATCGCTACTTGTCATAGAGTTCTGAATGGAATGAAACAAAAATTTGGCCACAAACATCCTTGGGAGAAGGGGAACAGAACTTGTATAAATTTTGGCTCTGACCCCCCCGGGGCAGGAGGGCGGGGCCCAATAGGGGAAATAGAGGTAAATCCTTTAAATCGCTACTAGTCATAGAGTTCTACATGGATTGTAACTAAATTTTTGCCACAAACATCCTTGGGGGAAGGGGAACAGAACTTGTATAAATATTTGCTCTGACCCCCCCGGGGCAGGAGGGGCGGGGCCCAATAGGGGAAATATAGGTAAATCCTTTAAATCGCTACTTGTCATAGAGTTCTGAATGGAATGAAACAAAATTTGGCCACAAACATCCTTGGGGGGAAGGGGAACAGAACTTGTATAAATTTTGGCTCTGACCCCCCCGGGGGCAGGAGGGGCGGGGCCCAATAGGGGAAATAGAGGTAAATCCTTTAAATCGCTACTAGTCATAGAGTTCTACATGGATTGTAACTAAATTTTGCCACAAACATCCTTGGGGGAAGGGGAACAGAACTTGTATAAATTTTGGCTCTGACCCCCCCGGGGGCAGGAGGGCGGGGCCTAATAGGGAAATAGAGGTAAATCCTTTAAATCGCTACTAGTCATAGAGTTCTACATGGATTGTAACTAAATTTGCCACAAACATCCTTGGGGGAAGGGGAACAGAACTTGTATAAATATTTGCTCTGACCCCCCCGGGGGCAGGAGGGGCGGGGCCCAATAGGGGAAATATAGGTAAATCCTTTAAATCGCTACTTGTCATAGAGTTCTGAATGGAATGAAACAAAATTTGGCCACAAACATCCTTGGGGAAGGGGAACAGAACTTGTATAAATTTTGGCTCTGACCCCCCCGGGGGCAGGAGGGGCGGGGCCCAATAGGGGAAATAGAGGTAAATCCTTTAAATCGCTACTAGTCATAGAGTTCTACATGGATTGTAACTAAATTTGCCACAAACATCCTTGGGGGAAGGGGAACAGAACTTGTATAAATTTTGGCTCTGACCCCCCCGGGGGCAGGAGGGGCGGGGCCTAATAGGGGAAATAGAGGTAAATCCTTTAAATCGCTACTTGTCATAGAGTTCTGCATGGATTGTAACCAAATTTGGCCACAAACATCCTTGGGGAAGGGGAACAGAACTTGTATAAATTTTGGCTCTGACACCACGGGGGCAGGAGGGGCGGGGCCCAATAGGGAAAATATAGGTAAAATCCTTTAATTTGCTACTAGTCATAGAGTTCTGCATGGAATGTAACAAAATTTGGCCACAAGCATCCTTGGGGGAAGGGGAACAGAACTTGTATAAATTTTGGCTCTGACCCCCCGGGGGCAGGAGGGGCGGGGCCCAATAGGGGAAATAGAGGTAAATCCTTTAAATCGCTACTAGTCATAGAGTTCTACATGGATTGTAACTAAATTTTGCCACAAACATCCTTGGGGAAGGGGAACAGAACTTGTATAAATATTTGCTCTGACCCCCCCGGGGGCAGGAGGGGTGGGGCCCAATAGGGGAAATATAGGTAAATCCTTTAAATCGCTACTTGTCATAGAGTTCTGAATGGAATGAAACAAAATTTGGCCACAAAACATCCTTGGGAGAAGGGGAACAGAACTTGTATAAATTTTGGCTCTGACCCCCCGGGGGCAGGAGGGGGCGCGGGGCCCAATAGGGGAAATAGAGGTAAATCCTTTAAATCGCTACTAGTCATAGAGTTCTACATGGATTGTAACTAAATTTTGCCACAAACATCCTTGGGGGAAGGGGAACAGAACTTGTATAAATTTTGGCTCTGACCCCCCCGGGGCAGGAGGGGCGGGGCCTAATAGGGGAAATAGAGGTAAATCCTTTAAATCGCTACTTGTCATAGAGTTCTGCATGGATTGTAACCAAATTTGGCCACAAACATCCTTGGGGGAAGGGGAACAGAACTTGTATAAATTTTGGCTCTGACACCACGGGGGCAGGAGGGGCGGGGCCCAATAGGGAAAATATAGGTAAATCCTTTAATTCGCTACTAGTCATAGAGTTCTGCATGGAATGTAACAAAATTTGGCCACAAGCATCCTTGGGGGAAGGGGAACAGAACTTGTATAAATTTTGGCTCTGACCCCCCGGGGGCAGGAGGGGCGGGGCCCAATAGGGGAAATAGAGGTAAATCCTTTAAATCGCTACTAGTCATAGAGTTCTACATGGATTGTAACTAAATTTTGCCACAAACATCCTTGGGGGAAGGGGAACAGAACTTGTATAAATATTTGCTCTGACCCCCCCGGGGGCAGGAGGGGCGAGGCCCAATAGGGGAAATATAGGTAAATCCTTTAAATCGCTACTTGTCATAGAGTTTCTGAATGGAATGAAACAAAATTTGGCCACAAACATCCTTGGGGGAAGGGGAACAGAACTTGTATAAATTTTGGCTCTGACCCCCCGGGGCAGGAGGGGCGGGGCCCAATAGGGGAAATAGAGGTAAATCCTTTAAATCGCTACTAGTCATAGAGTTCTACATGGATTGTAACTAAATTTTGCCACAAACATCCTTGGGGGAAGGGAACAGAACTTGTATAAATTTTGGCTCTGACCCCCCCGGGGGCAGGAGGGGCGGGGCCTAATAGGGGAAATAGAGGTAAATCCTTTAAATCGCTACTTGTCATAGAGTTCTGCATGGATTGTAACCAAATTTGGCCACAAACATCCTGGGGGAAGGGGAACAGAACTTGTATAAATTTTGGCTCTGGCCCCCCCGGGGGCTGGAGGGGTGGGGCCCAATAGGGGAAATAGAGGTAAATCCTTTAATTCGCTACTAGTCATAGAGTTCTGCATGGAATGTAACCAAATTTGGCAAGAAATATCCTTGGGAGAATAAGAACTGAGTTTGTATAAATTTTGGCTCTGGTCCCCGGGGCAGGAGGGGCGGGGCCCAATAGGGGAATTATAGGTAAATTCTATAAATTGCTACTTAATTGTCCTAGAGTTTTGTATGGATTGTAACTAAATTTGGCCACAAACATCCTTGGGGGTAGGAGAACAGAACTTGTATAAAGGAGTAGGTATGGTAAGGGTATTTTGTAGCCCCCAAATCCGCTATTTTTTCAAAGTTTGTTATTTTAATATGTTAATCTTGCAGTTCAAATATTAACTACATACTTGACATATTTGATAGTGCTATTAGGTAATAAAAGCAGTTCTAGTTGCCATGGCAACCATTTTTATTACACATAAATTATGCAAAATGTGAAAATTTCATCAAAAATAGGCCTTTTTTATGTAGTTTTTCATCTAGTTAACATAGAGCGCATTCTAGAACAAACTTTATATTTCTCAAAATGATGTATTCTTCGTGTCTGCTAATTTCCTTAAAATATAAAGTTTGTTCTAGGTTGTGCTCTATTGCTTTTAAAGGAAAAAAACTATCAAAAAATATGCCAAAATAGACCAAATTTTCAAATTTTGCATAATTTATGCAAAGTTACCATGGTTATATAGCAAAAACATACTTCTGTCAACAAAAATATTATTAATTTTTTATCAGGGCATATTCAATATTTCAAATGCAGCAACTTAATTTCGAAATACTTAATTTGAAATTTAGTAGATTTAGGGGCCAAAAAGAGCCATTACCATATCTAGTCCTTTTGGCTCTGACCCTTAGGGGGCAGGAGGGACGGGGCCCAATAGGGGAAATAGAGGTAAATTATATCAATCGCTACTTGTCCTAGAGTTCTGCATGGATTGTAACCAAATTTGGCCACAAACATCCTTGAGGGAAGAGGAACAGAACTTGTATAAATTTTGGCTCTGATCCCCTGGTGGTAGGAGAGGTGGGGCCCAATATGGGAAATAGAGGTAAATCCTTTAAATCGCTACTAGTCATAGAGTTCTGCATGGATTGTAACCAAATTTGGCCAGCAACATCCTTTGTGGAAGGGAACAGAACTTGTATAAATTTTGGCTCTGACCCCCAGGGGGGCAGGAGGGGGGGGGGCCCAATAGGGGATTTAGAGGTTAATATTAAAATTCCTTAAGAAAAGAAACAATGAACCTGTATTCAGAAAATTATTTGGCATTACAAACCAGGTGAGCGATACAGGCCCTCTGGGCCTCTTGTATTGTGTATAATTGTGCAGAAATCGCGCAGAAATGTTCATTTATCTACGACAGGTACATCAATATATTCATGGTAATAAATTCCTATTTTCAAGCGTAATTCCAAACTGATATCTGTGATTGAGGATAATATTAAATAGGTATTGGACATGTACACAGGTACTTGTGTTTGTAAAAATCAATATTTACAAACAGATAGTTTATATTAGATGGCAGACACAGAAAATCGCCACTCTATCTTATGCGAGTAGAGTCGGTCCTGTTGTCCTCGTGACGTCACAGGTCAGGGATCCCGAATCGGGGTCAATGGCTTGGGGCTTCAGGTGTGTTCTAGAGGAAAGTCGCATTATCTCTAATACCGTATTCGCTATGAAACTCGTAGTTTCTCCATTCTAAATTTTATACAATGACACATTTATCAAGCCTTATATACCAAACCATTCCGTGTACACTTTAATATATATAACAAATAAATGTTAAATATCCTTGTGACGGAATTAAAATACTAAAAAACAAAACTAAAACAAATCTGCCATCTCTATAGCGCTTTCTCAGCTATCGCTGTTCTTCAGGAGATATGTAATGATGTATATAAATATATATATAGATATGAATATAATATATATAGGATCTTACATGAGTGTTCATTTCAGATGAGATTTTATGAAACAAGTCTAAGAAGTTTTTATTTTTGCGAGCCTTGGCGAGCAAAAATTAAAACTTCGAGACGAGTTTCAAAATTTCATATGAAATGAACACAAATTTAAGATACTTTTTATCACATATCTACAAATACCTACACAACAAAGAATTTCACGTTAAAATGTATTCTGAAAATTAATCAGAAATATTCTTGGGGGAAGGGGAACAGATCTTGCGTAAATTTTGGCTCTGACCCCTCAGGGGCAGGAGGGGTGGGGCCCAATAGGGGAAATAGAGGTAAATCCTATAAATCGCTACTTGTCCAATAGTGCTGCATGGATTGTGACCAAATTTGGCTAGAAATATCCTTGGGGGAAGGGAAACAGAACTAGTATAAATTTTGGCTCTGACCCCCCGGGGGCAGGAGGGGTAGGGCCCAATAGGGGAAATAGAGGTAAAATCCTATAAATCGCTACTTGTCTTAGAGTTCTGCATGGATTGTGACCAAATTTGGCCACAAACATTCTTGGGGGAAGGAGAAACAGAACTAGTATAAATTTTGGCTTTGAACCCCTGGGGCAGGAGGGTGTGGGGCCCAATAGGGGATTTAGAGGTAAATATTCAAATTCTTTCAGAAAAGAAACAATGAACCTGTATTCAGAACATTACTTGGCATTACAAACCAGGTGAGCAATACAGGCCCTTTGGGCCTCTTGTTATTGTTTCTGTCTGACATCAATGAATTTCCAGCCTATGAAAATCAGTCCAGGTCATATTTCACTAGTGACATCTGCAAAAATATTACACGGGCGAAATCACTGGATATCAGGAGAATTATGTGATTAATATATATATATATATATAGTCAGTCAAATGTAACTTCTTTGTTTTAGGCTGACGCAAACTCATCAAATCCACCAGGACCTGCGGCAGGAAACTCCAGCAATGACAAAAGGTAATAATTTGATTTGGTTGTTTTGTTCAAACTGTTATTAATTGATAATCGATTATCAAGCAATTACTGGTACAATTCGCTTGTATTAAATCCATTACCTTCAATTACTTTACAAAAAAGTAATTGAAATAACGGTACTTTTTATTTAATTTTGATTACATAGTTGAATTATTAGTTGTTTATTTTTATCACAATAATTATGTTCTTCTTACAATTAAATTAGCATTTATATTTAGTATCAATTGTTATAAATTTCTTTATTCTGATGGTTATGTAAGGATGCTTTCTTCTGAGGTTTAAGTTTTGTTTGAAGTCTCATTTGAACCTGAATCAAAGATATTTTAAGCTTTTTAGCCGATATTCAATTTACTATACACAGGTTTTATGGAATGGTCAATAACTCATTCTTTAGATCAATTTTGTTCAGACTTGATCAGTTTGTTGTAACATAGGTATGGATACCTAGTAATTGACCGACTGTAAAGTTGGATATTTTTCGTAGGGAGTTTAGATTTCTTGATTTTTTTTTTTGGTTTTTTAGTAAACTGTATACGTTGGGGTTATTCAAGCATATTTAAACCATTACAATGGTATAGATATTGAAAGTCAAACGAAAGTGCCAATCAAAAGTTTTCATTTCTAGGGACCCTGCCTAAGGAGAATTATATTCATGTCTCAATTGCACATGTCACACAAGTATACAGTGGGAAGTTGTTTGAACTTTCTGTCTCTTCCATTGCAGCAATCCATGCATCTAGCCTTTCCCAACCATGTGCTTTGCAGACCCTTGTCATACTTTCTGCCATTTTCTTCTCATGGAATCTGTCTTAGGGGCTCTGTTTCAAGAGACATATCAGCGTAGTCTTGTCTCGTTCATTTGATTTTGAACAACAATTCATTGTACTGATTTTACCCCAATTCAGACTTCTATCTCTCTCTTTTACTATCTAATTAATGTCTAATGAGTGATTATTTAAGTGTATTAACCATATTGTCACATCTGATCAATGATTAGGTTATCTTTGTCTGTTCTTTTCCAAGTTCAAAACCTACATCATTCAAATTCTTGAGTGAATTGTACCCTGTCAATACGGTACAGACCATCTGGTAACAGTTTTCACCCTTCACTCTCTAGCTACCTCAATACAAATAACAGTCATAACTATATGCAGGTTTTTGCAACCCCCTGTATAGTTACCAAGATGTGGTAGATAATTAGTAAGCATATTATAGATTTACACAATAAAAAATGTCATTGCTAATTATCAGAAACTACTAAGGTATTTTTTTCTCTAATTTCATTTGTGTATTTTCCTGTAGGCCTTTGTTGTGCGTATTGTGACTGATATGGCAACAGGATGGCTTATAGGATACCATCTTGGATTTTGATAATTGAAGTTTGTTATGGCTATATTTCAGAAAGTACTGGAGGAATTTTGATAAAACTTTTATAAAACTTCATATATCACTATTTCTTAGAATATACTGAGGGTTCTAAATTTCTTAATTTAATCGAAATATATGTTCACTTATTCCATATAAGTCAAAACTAATTTCTATAAAAGCAAACTCAAGGGACAAGGAAAACATGTTATTTAATGGCCAAGTGGTCTACACAGCAAAAAGTGCAACGCATGTTTTACATACGTTTGAAAAAACATGCGTTTTATAACGTACATAAAACGTGTATGCACTTTTTCCTGTGTAGACCTTGGGTACTTGCATCCGTGTGCAGCTCAAACGGCTGGCTGTAATTAGCATAACCAAGGACAGATGGATTGCACAGTGCCTCCTTCAGACTCTGAAATGCAGTAGCATGCTCAGACATCCACATCCATTTAGCGGTACCTATCTCGGACTTCACTCTACCCTTTTTCTTCTTATCTCTTGTCGGTGGCTATAAAGTTGGTTAAAGGCCGCGTATATATAATCTTTGCAAAATTCTTTACAAACTTTCTGTAATATCCCGCAAACCCTAGAGACTTTGCGTAATTCCTCAGGATTAGTTGGTGTTGGCCAATCTCGTACCTTCTCAATCTTCTTCGGGTCAGCCTCAATTCCATCTGGTGTAACAATATGTCCCCACGTAGGCAACTCTGTTCATGAAGAACTGACATTTCTTAGATGCAAGTTTCAATCCATTGTCTCGTAGTCTCTTAAAAACCTTTCCTAACCTCTCCAGATGCTCATCATAGGTCCTTCACAAGCTAATTAAATCATCAAGATGTATCAAACAAATGGCAAGGTGCAGGTCTCCCATACATCGTTCCATTAAGCGCTGAAACGTCGCAGGAGCATTTGTAAGTCCAAATGGCATCCTTGTAAATTCGTAAATCCTAATTGGCCAACAGTACGCTCCTTATGTTCATCCTCCAGCTCAATCTGATGATAACCTGATTTTAAATCCAACACGGTAAAGTAATGCGATCCAGCCAAACAATCCAGAATATCCTCCACTTCTGGTAAAGCATATGAATCTCGTATGGTTCTCTGATTCAACTGACGGAAATCTACACACACATTCTCAATGATCCGTCTTTCTTTCTTACCAAAACAACGTTCGAAGACCAAGGACTGTGTGATATGGCTTAATGACTCCTGCAGATAGCAATTGTTGAAGATGAGTCTTGACTTCATCGTACATAGAAGGCGGTATCCTCCTGTGACGTTGTTAAGAGCAAATTGATTCGTTGTTTCATGAGACTAGTACATCCAAGATCAATATCCCCATGTGAGAATATATCCTCGTAGTCCTTAATGAGTTTCTTTCCCACCTGCAATTCATTTTCGGTAACATTAGATTTAGGCAACTCTAGTACAAACACGGGCTATATTTCACACAAAATGGCCTTAGGAGGAATCACAAATGTCCTTGTGGTTAAATTGGAAAGCTGAATATCTAGCGGTTGTGTGTTTTCAAAATCGTAGGAGAACACAGTAGGCGTAACGTCTATATCCTTGGACAATTTAGAACATTCCATAGGCTGAATGATAGCACAAGTAGTCGGATAAGTACTTCGTTGATCTATGTATCCCTTTAGAGTAACCATAGAATAAGGCTTCAAAATGCAATCCATGTTTCCTGCATTCTTAACTAGACCATTGCTGTTACGATTCCTCACCAAATCCCGGTTCCTCAACCTCATACAACGAAACGCTAAAAACCATGGTGTATCCAACCCCTTCTGTAGATTCTTTGTTCCTTTCCTCCTTCGACAATCTTCTTATAATACATCCAAAACATTTGTCCCGAACAAGACTGGTACCTTCGAGTTTGTCTCGATCGATCCCGAATACGGGAACTGTTGTCCATCTGCACACTCAATAGCAAGTAGTTCACCAACAGACTGTAATTCCAGATGACTCAAATGGCTTTCATAAAGTTGTTGACTCACCGTAGACACCTTGGCGCCTGTATCCAGTAAAGCCATCTACTGTGACATCTACCTCATTAGCATTGCCAATCATCTGTGCACCAGTAGACCTCTTCCCTCCATCCGGACCTTGTATTCGGAAATCTATGAGCGGTCTGTCTTCATAGACTCCTTCCCTTTTACCGAACTCTGTGAGTGGTCCAATATTACCCTGCATCACACTCTAATCACATCAGGTTTCTTTTCCGATGACTCATCATCCCCATCAGACTTATCCTGAGATGGCCTAGAAATGGTAAACAGATCCTTTTCCATAATTGTTAGAATTCCCTCTATTCCGGTTACGATGATCTCGGCTGTTCTTCCAAGATACAGCGCCTCCGTCAGACATCTGCTTCTCTAACCTCTGAATAGCGGCAGACAACTGGTTTACCATGGATTTCAAGTCATCCTTCTCATTCTTCGTCTCTTCTTCTACTACAGAGTGAATGGTAGCTGTTGCCGTCACAGATTTACCACTATCTCTTTATCTCTCTAATGTCATTGTACCAAAATTGATACCAATACACACAGATTTCTCTTATATGACATTTGTTGCTTGGTGTGTTTCAGTTTTTTGCTGTTTTGTTTTGAAGAAGAGCATACAAATTTCATTTTGATGCTTTGTTTGTGTTATTACAGTGCTTGTTTTTACTGTTGGAACGATTAATATCATGTGTCGAAATTTCTAGTTTTGTCACATGATGTGTACCCAAATTGATACCAGGAAGAAAAAATGTATAAATGTAAGAAAAATCAATATATACGGATTTTTTTGTCATTTTTAGCTCACCTGGCCCGAAGGGCCGGTGAGCTTATGTCATGGCGCGGCGTCCGTCGTCCGTCGTCCGTCGTCCGTCCGTCCGTCGTCCGTCCGTCCGTCCGTCTGTCCGTCAACATTTCCTTTAAATCGCTACTAGTCATAGAGTTCTGCATGGATTGTAACCAAATTTGGCCACAAACATCCTTGGGGGAGGGGGAACAGAACTTGTATAAATTTTGGCTCTGACACCCGGGGGCAGGAGGGGCGGGGCCCAATAGGGGAAATAAAGGTAAATCCTTTAAATCGCCACTTGTCATAGAGTTCTACATGGATTGTAACAAAATTTGGCCACAAACATCCTGGGGGGAAGGGGAACAGAACTTGTATAAATTTTGGCTCTGACACCCCGGGGGCAGGAGGGGCGGGGCCCAATAGGGGAAATAGAGGTAAATCCTTTAAATCGCTACTAGTCATAGAGTTCTACATGGATTGTAACTAAATTTTGCCACAAACATCCTTTTGGGGAAACAGAACTTGTATAAATTTTGGCTCTGACACAACCCCGGGGGCAGGAGGGGCGGGGCCCAATAGGGGAAAGTAAAGGTAAATCCTTAAATTCGCTACTTAGTCATAGAGTTTTCTACCATGGGATTGTAAACTATATTTGGCCACAAACATCCTGGGGGGAAGGGGAACAGAAACTTTATAAATTTTGGCTTCTGACACCGCCGGGGGCAGGAGGGGGCGGGGCCCCAAAATAGGGGAAATAGAGGTAAAAATCCTTTAAATTGCTCACTTGCCATAGAGTTTCTACATGGATTGTAAACCAAATTTTTGGCCACAAACATCCTTGGGGGTAAGGGGAACAGAACTTGTATAAATTTTCAGCTCTGACACCCCGGGGGCAGGAGGGGCGCAGGGCCCAATAGGGGAAATATAGGTAAATCCTATAAATTGGCTCACTAGTCGTAGAGTTCTGCGTGGATTGTAACCCAAATTTGGCCAGAAACATCCTTGGGGGAAGGGGAACAGAACTTGTATAAATTTTGGCTCTGGCCCCCCGGGGGTGGAGGGGTGGGGCCCAATAGGGGAAATACAGGTAAATCCTTTAATTCGTGCTACTAGTCATAGAGTTTTTGCATGGAATGTAACCAAATTTTGGTCAGAAATATCCTTGGGAGAATAAGAACTGAGTTTGTATAAATTTTTTGGCTCTGGTACCCCGGGGCAGGAGGGGGTGGGGCCCAATAGGGGAATTATAGGTAAATTCTATAAATTGCTACTTAATTGTCCTAGAGTTTTTGTATGGATTGTAACTAAATTTGGCCACAAAACATCTTGGGGGTAGGAGAACAGAACTTTGTATAATTTTGGCTCTGACCCTCAGGGGGCAGGAGAGGTGCGGGGCCCAATAGGGGGAAATAGAGGTAAATTCTATCAATCGCTACTTGTCCTAGAGTTCTGCATGGATTGTAACCAAATTTTGGCCACAAACATCCTTGGGGGAAGAGGAACAAAACTTGTATAAATTTTGGCTCTGATCCCCTGGGGGTAGGAGAGGTGGGGCCCAATAGGGGAAATAGAGGTAAATCCTTTAAATCGCTACTTCTCATAGAGTTCTGCATGGGTTGTAACCAAATTTGGCCAGAAACATCCTTTGTGGAAGGGAAACAGAACTTGTATAAATTTTGGCTCTGACCCCCAGGGGGGAAGGAGGGGTGGGGCCCAATAGGGGATTTAGAGGTTAATATTAAAATTCCTTCAGAAAAGAAACAATGAACCTGTATTCAGAAAATTATTTAGCATTACAAACCAGGTGAGCGATACAGGCCCTCTGGGCCTCTTGTATTATGTAAAGGGGATGTAGTTGCGTTTATTATACTGAGTTATACTGAATACAGTTATAACCTTTTACTGTAAAAATTGTACAAGTGTTTTCACAACTATTTTTACAGTACCTGCGCTAATTCAGTAATGACTTATGTGATATTTCAATGATTAAAATTAAGTTTTTTTTGTGGCATTCACCTAAACCTATATTGTTCCAATATGGTGTATATGTCATAAGAATAGTATTAATTATTTTTAATGATTGTAAAAAAAATTGTGCCATAAGAACAGTATTACCGCGCAGGACACTATACCGTTGACAAACGTACTTGTATAGCCGCGCCGTGATCAGTGCGGCTGATACAGGTAGCTGATACAGTGACTCGTGTGATTGTGCTATATTTAGATCGTGTGGTTTGTAGTATCCGAGCATGCGGGATTACTGGAAGCGCAGTGACACTCGTGAATGGAGATTTTATATATATCACTAGCGACGTATATAGTAGATCTAAGCCCCTGGTATCACACAAAATTACTTTCTTAGTAACCGATTGTTTGTGCCAAAGCCTTTCTGTTTTTTTAAAAACAAGTCTGTAACCCGTAGAAAATAACTTTCAAACAGAAATTCAATAGACAGACAATGAAGATTGAGAAAAAACAGGTGGGTTTTTGTCAAGAAAACATGCGTTAATTTTTGTTTTATTACAACTAAATCATATATTCAAATATAACTAAAGTATGAATAAATATTGGTTTAACAGCGCTGTTTATATCGCTATTTTTTCTTCTATTTTTGCCTCATATAATCATGGTTGCATTTACATGTAGCACATCAGAAAAAATATATAATTTACCCGGTACTGGCAGATATTTCAACTTGCGTGATATTGTGGAAATGTCACCCTGGGAGGATTATTATCAAACAGGATGATCTTAACGATATATAAATTCAACATACATATTTCGTTTTTCGGTGCACCGATAAAAAAAACAGTTGTTTGTACAACACAGTTGAGTCGACGTCTACTGACGTGCTCCCGTGCACGTGGCTGTCCCTTTGATCAATCAGTCAGTTAGGTATAATTGACAGACATGCGAAGTGTATGGCCCCTCCCCCGTTACTATAGGTAAATATAATTGGCTGGCTAGCTCTCACCACACGTGTCAGTAATACAGGTGATTGACAATGCGGCGTGGTTTCTGAACCGACCGGTGACCCAGCTAGTAAGAATTTTTTTTAGACATGTTTCTAAAATAAATGGCATTTTGTATGATTTTTTAAATCATAGTTCACCAGAAAATCTACCAGATTCTACTAGAATTTGTGTTTAGACTACAGATAGATACGTCATACAATATGTAATAACTACCAAGCACTGACTTCTGCGATGTCTGAAAAGCTACCTTACGGAACTCCTTACATCCACAGCATTCATAACAATATATCATGTAAGTTTATCATTAGTGTATGTTTTTTCGGTACAAAATTTCCCCGGCACGAAAATTCTCCGGTACAAAAATTCCTGTATTTGTTGACAGATCCTGATGCGATAAACTGTTTTTCTCTATCTTTTGACAGCCGCGTCTCATTAATCCGCTTAATTCGCTCATTTGTTGTATGTCTTACCGTATGTGTATAGTTAATTAGTCTTAGTCATTTTTTTTTCGTCAGTTTGTCGTCCGTTGGATTAGAGTTTACCGCGAACATGCGAGTGTCTGCGACGCGTTTGTATTGCGTTGTTCTATATTTAAACTATGTGGTGATCGGCTAGTACACCACTTTCCCACACAGTGCTCAAGCTACCTGTATCAGCCGCACTGATCACTTTGTCAACGGTATGGTGTCCCGCGGTAATTATTTTTAATGATTGTAAAAAATATTCAATGTAAAAATACTACAAACATAATTATGGATCAATCAAGTTACAAGATACTAAATCTAGTAATAGTAAAATCAAGATAGAGAAATAACGCTATACAAAGAGCAATTTGCACTTGATTAAATAAAAAAATAATGTAAAGCAACTATATTTTTTTTCTTTTTCTGTTGTTGAGTGTTTACATCTTATATTTTATTAGCTCACCTGGTCCGAAGGACCAAGGTGAGCTTATGCCATACCGTGGCGTCCGGCGTCCGTCGTCCGTCGTCCGTCGTCCGTCGTCCGTCGTCCGTCGTCCGTCCGTCCGTCCGTCCGTCCGTCAACAATCGACTTCTTCTCCATAACCGCTGGTCGGATTTCAACAAAATTTGACTGGTAGCATCCTTATGGGCTACTAACTGAAAATTGTACAAATGATGGGGCTGACCCCCAGGGGCCTGAGGGGCGGGGCCAAAAGGGGTTCAATTTGGCTATTTCCATATAAACGACTTCTTCTCTGAAACCAAGCATGGGATAGCACCCATAATGCAATGGTAGCATTCTTATAGGGTGGGGATTCAAAATTGTACAAATGATGGGGCTGACCCCCAGGGGCCTGAGGGGCGGGGCCAAAAGGGGTCAATTTGGCTATTTCCATATAAACGACTTCTTCTCTGAAACCAAGCATGGGATAGCATCCATAATGCAATGGTAGCATCCTTATAGGGTGGGGATTCAAAATTGTACAAATGATGGGGCTGACCCCCCGGGGGCCTGAGGGGCGGGGTCAAATGGGGTCAATTTGGCTATTTCCATATAAACGACTTCTTCTCTGAAACTAAGCATGAGATAGCACTCATAATGCAATGGTAGTATCGTTATAGGGTGGGGATTAAAAATTGTACAAATGATGTGGCTGACCCCCCGGGGGCCTGAGGGGGCGGGGTCAAAAGGGGTCAATTTGGCTATTTCCATATAAACGACTTCTTCTCTGAAACCAAGCATGGGATAGCACCCATTAATGCAATGGTAGCATCCTTATAGGGTGGGAATTCAAAATTGTACAAATGATGGGGCTGACCCCCCGGGGCCTGAGGGGCGGGGTCAAATGGGGTCAATTTGGCTATTTCCATATAAACGACTTCTTCTCTGAAACTAAGCATGAGATAGCACTCATAATGCAATGGTAGTATCTTTATAGGTTGGGGATTCAAAATTGTACAAATGATGGGGCTGACCCCCGGGGGCCTGAGGGGCAGGGTCAAAAGGGGCCAATTTGGCTATTTCCATATAAACGACTTCTTCTCTGAAACTAAGCATGGTATAGCACCCATAATGCAATGGTGGCATCTTTATAGGGGTGGGGATTCAAAATTGTGCAAATGATGGGGCTGACCCCCAGGGGGCCTGAGGGGCGGGGTCGAAAGTGGCCAATTTGGCTATTTCCATTTAAATTACTTTCTTCTTCTGAAACTAAGCACGGTATAGCACCATAATACAATGGTAGTATCCTTATAGTGTGGGGATTCAAAATTGTGCAAATGGTAGGGCTGACCCCCCGGGGGGCCTGAGGGGCGGGGTCAAAAGTGGTCAATTTCCATATATATATGACTTTTTCTCTGCTACTTAACATGGGATTACGCTCATAATGCAATGGTTACATCCTTATAGGGTTTGGATTCAAAATTTTGCAAATGATGGGGCTGACCCCCCCAGAGCCTTAAAGGGTGGAGTGGTCCAAAGGGGTCAATTTAGCTATTTCCATATAAACGACTTCTTCTCTGCAACTAAGAATGGAAGAGCACTTATAGTGCAATGGTTAGCATCCTTATAGGGTTGGGATTTGAAATTGTACAAATGATAGGGCTGACCCCGGGGCCTTAGACGGCAATAGATGCGAGGTCAAAAGGTCAATTAGGTTACTATTTTCATATAAATTACTTTGTCTCTGAACCTATGTATAGGATAGCATATTTGTATGGTATCAATAGCATCATTGTATGGTTGTGTGATTCAAAATTAAACTTTGGGAGTCAATTTTGCTTATTTTTCTAATTGTCAGAGTCTTGTGATAATTACTAACAAAAAACCAGGTGAGCGATACAGGCCCTCTGGGCCTCTGTTATTTAATGAAATTTTCTTTGAAGAGGCCTTACGCTTTGAAAAAAACATGATTATATTATAAATAGTAATTGTCGCACGACCGCTTTTCTAGGGATTAATACGTTTCAGACCAAGTTATCTGAATTTCAAAGTTATGTTTCAGAAAATATAACAGAAACAGTTGCATAAAACGAAGCGTAAATAATCAATAAATGATGCATCTTTGGTATCACCACTGAGAAATGTGATAAACTTTATCAAAACAAATGTTTCAGTTATTTTCTCAATTAGGGTATCAATTTGGGTACAGTATCAATTTGGATACAATGACGTTATAGACCTGACTGCAATGCACAATTCCTCAAAGTCATATATAGGATCATGTTTGTGGCCGGTTATGTCTCTTAACTCCAAGGTCTCAATCCAGACCAGAACTTGTTGTGTAACCTCTTATTACGTTTCTGCGGGTCCTATAGCAGCATCAGCCCTCAGCAACAAGTTCTCAAGCCTACAAGCCCACTCTGTCACGGTCTCTTTAGGTTGTTGATGCGCTGCATAGAAGTTCTCCAGCAAAGTCTCCTAATCATCAACAATACCATACAAGCTTCTCAATTTGGCAATCAGCTGGGCTGGCGCCGCATTGGCTCCAAGTCTCATAGCTTACCTTAGCTGCAGTTCCCTTCAATGACCTCCGAAGCGACTGTCCAATGATATCCTGGGACTTACCCGTATCGATGAAACATTGTACCTCATCATGATAACTTCCATAAATCAAACGAAGCCTCGTCTTTCCCGTCATCTCCGGAGAATTAGGTATCTTATAGAACCTCGTGTCCAAAGTAGAAGAACTAGCACCTTGAGTATTACTTATCCCATGGTCACGTAATGATGGGTCGGCAGTATCCATTCCTCCCGTATTGTTGAGAAAAATCCATCATCCGACTCCTCAAAGTAAGCAAACTTTTATCCTTGGGCCTAGCACCAAGCTGAGAAAATAACTTTGTTGCCTCCGCAACAGGATCACTATCCTCAGGTGGAGGTATCGCTTCCTCCTGAGCGAATTTCTCTTTAGAATCCTACATAATAAAGCTAGAGTTACAACATCAACAAAATAACAAAATGCTCAAGCAAACAAACACCAGTGTCGTCTATGTGTCCTTACCAAACACGGAACAACTATTCTACTCTAGTCCTCATTGATACAAACACTTACTAAATATATCCAGCCAAGTCAGCAACATCCAAAGCAACTGAAAAAAATATACACGATTTCGTGCAGTCAATATATATGCAACATGCGTACGAGACTGAAGCGTCAATCCAAAATAGCGAAAATAGCACATAACGCACACTCATATACTCAACATAAATGCAGAAAGATTCACTCCGCACAAATAACATAGAACACACCAACATTGACCCAGTAAGTACCCACAAAAGAAGAAAAAAAATATAATTCCACTAAAAAAACAAATTATCCTACATGCTAACTCCTAAATGCAAAAAAAAATAAAACTAGCAAAAAAAACAATGGGAATGAAGTGATTTAGTTCTAATTTAGTCTGACGCTTCCTTGGGTGAAATGGAACCAATTTTGTATAATGGGTGGGGCTGTTCTCCCAGGGGCTAGAGGGGCAGGGCTCTATAGGGGAAATATAGCAAATTCTATAAAATCCATCTGTAGAAATAAATAGATTAAGTTCAATCTAAACCCTTCAAGTTTGTAGCTTATTGTGTTCTTAGCCAGCCTGAAACAGGTGAGCGATACAGGCCCGATGGGCATCTTGTTTAGAAATTTTGGTTTTGTACAGGACTTATTTTGAATACTTAATACTTTTATTCCAGATCCAACACCAAGAGAACTCATGGAAACTTTGTCACAGTTGTGTTTCCATGCAGTATTTTACACCTTCAATTCTGGATGACTCTGTTGGTGGTCCATACTTGTGTTTTGGCTTTAACAAACATTCCCTACATTAGAATGGAAACTGTCAGGTAGGAATTCTGTTTGACTTTGTTCAAATAAAATATGTTTAAACTAAACTAAACTAATTCTGCTTGATTAAAAACATTGTGCTCAGAGGTTGCTCTTAACTGATTAAGTTCAAGAATTATTTTGTGTCTGTCTTGTTGTAAACGTCAGTCTGTAAACGTAGAACTCCCAACATATGATTTTACTGTCAAAATATTTTTGGCATGAAAGATGGAAAAATCAAAAATGTTTTAATATAACCTAGCCACAACTAAGAAAGAGTTAATCAATATCTAACGATATTGTGTCGCAAATTCCTAGGGAAAAATGTGTAATTTTTGGCCAAATATATACAATATTCTTGCTTTCAAGTGATTAAAAGGTTAATTCGTAATCGTGACACATTAATCTGTCATAGAAACATGTCTCTGTATCTTTCAAAAAAAAATTCTACTGTATTGGCAAGGACATAGATGAGAAGGATAAGTCATTCGAGGTTTTGGACGAATACATCGCGAGGGCTTTTTATGTTTGTGTACTGACCATGATGTTGGGCGACGCCTGATTTTTCCTTTGATATCCATTGGCACAGCCTTTGATGTAGCTTGCGGGTGCGAGGGTTACCGTCTTACTTTCTGAAGGGGGTCGGCATTTCATGAGATGTCATATCTTTTTTTATGAAAATTTACGACAATTCTTCTAAATCTTCCGTCCTTAAAGCAAGGATAAGACACCTTGAATTTTCAAGTATCCGTTGAGAAAAATGTTTTTTTTTCCTGGTTCATAGGCGTCTCGCGTGGTGTTTAGTAGTGTAAAGAGACAGTAACAAATCCTTCTCACTTATAAATCCTTGATATTGGTGATGATTTTGAACTTTTCAGAAATATTTTACTTACACTCTGGTTTTTTTTCTAGGAAATTTGAAGATGGTAGTATGGAATTGAAGGCAGTGGCTAACATCTCAATACATCTGGTGGATAAAATGATTCATTACACATACTGTGTTGATACTGGGAATATGCAGTTGGTTTCAGAACTAGTTTATGATAAATACAGTGCAAATTCTGGGCGTTTTTTTACAATGCCAAAGAAGGTGCTGTCAGAAGGTAATTGAAATGGATGCTAGTTTTCCAGCTTGTATCAAAATTTCTGATGAAATTGATTTATCTAGAAATGTAGTAGAGTGGAACTGAACAGGCCATGTGCCTCAAATTTTGTTTGCTTTATAGGATTGACACTTCATATAGTTACAGGTGGGTGATATAGACTCTCTATATGCCTTTTGTAAGATGCATTATTTAGCTCACTTGGCCTGAAGCGCCAGTGAGCTTATGCCATGGTGCAGTGTCATTTGTCCCTCGTCTGTCTGTTGTCCTGTCAACATTTCCTACTAGTTATAGAATACTGCAATTTTTATAAATCCTGGCTCTGACCCTCCTGGAACAGGAGGGTCAGGGCCCAGTTGAGGTAAATTGTGGTAAATTCTTTGAAATACTACTAGTCAGTTCTGCATGGATTGTAACTAAATTTGGCCAAAAACATCTGGGGAAGGGAACAGAATGTGTATTAATCTTTGTTCTAACCCCCCTAGGTCAGGAGGTGCGGAGCCAAATGAGGTAAATAGAGGTAAATAGAGGTAAATCATTTAAATTGTTTTTAAATTGTCACCAAAGGCCAGAAACATCTCTTTGGGAAGGGGAACATAAATCTTGGTTCTGACCCCCCCTGTGGTGGGGTGCTGATATTGGGCCTTTAGCATGCTGGGATGAAGGGCTACCAAGTTTATATATGAATGACTTTTAACTTCATTCCAGGTCACATTAGTCAAAAAGGGTAAAATTCTTTAAACAACTTCTTGTTAATAATTAAGTAAGATTCCTAGATACCTCATATATTGTGCCTATAGCATGCTGGAATGTAGAGCTACCAAATTTGTTCAAATGAATGACCTTGACCTTTATTCTAGGTCACAGAAAAATTCTTCTTAGGAGTTGCTTAAAAGCAAACAATGCCTTAATTGTTAGTTGAAGTAAAGGTGAGTATTTTCAGCCTACTTGAATACAGTTGATTCCAAAGATTGTTTTGCCACTACTGTATACTCTGTGTGTGTATTATTTTTGTACCATAGCCAGATGAACATTAAGGTCCATGGACCTCTCTAAAGAAACAAATTACTTCTCTAAATAGGTAATAGGTAGCATTTCTATATCTGATTATGAAGTTCAAATGATGATTATGCATTGGATATAGTTTATTGATTAAGGTTTACAGTTTTGAAAGCTGTGGTCAAAAGAAGTCAGTTTAGCAATTTTAATATTGATAACTTCTTCTTTATACTGTACTAGAAACAATTGTCTATAAGATATTGACTGGTAGTATCCCAAAATGAATATAGATTTTAGGTCATATTCATGGTGACCTATTGCAATAGTCTTTTGTTCATCAATGTGCATTGTCCATTATCAGTTCAGTGTGAACACAATAACTTTATGAATTCCAAAATCAACTTTGATTCGACTGTAACTTACAGAGTTATTGCACTTTGCAATAAATAAAGAATACATGGTCAGTGTCTTCAAACATAAGCTGTATTTTGGCGAGGATTAAGAAAGACAAAAGTGACGAGCCTCCTGCAACAATACAAAAATACATATGATTTGTCATCATGCATCGTCGGTCGTCTTGCGCCATGCGCCATTTGTAAAGTTTTCATTCAAACGACTTTTTCTCAAAAAAACCAAAAGGCCCAGGGTACTCTCATATTGGGCCTGTGTGGCATGCTGGGATAAATGGGCTACCAAGCTTGTTCAAATAAATGGCCTTGACCATTATTCAAGGTCACAGGGGTCAAATAGGCTAAAATCATTAAACAAATTCCTGTGAATAACTAAACAAGATACATGATATTGAGCCTGTGGCATGCTTGGATGAATGGATATGATGTTTGTTCAAATGAATGACTTTGACCTTCATTTAACCCCTTAACTCCCAGATACGCCAAACTACGCCAATAACGTGTCGGTGTTGAACAAATCGTCGTAACTCCCTTATTTTAGGAGCTATCGAGATACTGATTATATCTGCTAAAACTAGAGATAACAAGTAATATTTTGTGTTCTTAAAAAAATTTTCATTTAACAATGTCTTCATGATGTTTTATTGAGTTTAAAAAAGATGCAGACTGAAAAACGGAACATTTTTAATTGATGACGTCGTCTTTCTGTCAGCTTAACATTCAGTGCACGGACCCGATATATATTCCCTTGCTAATCAAAAAGTACTGAAAAATAATGCTTGAACTTCATACTGTTGATAACTTAGTATCCCAATTTTATATTTATCTTGCAATATCTACAAACATTTTTTTCAAAAACAAAGATTTCATCTAAAAAGTACGTGTGATGTGTGGTTTTACGCGATACATAGCAATATGTGGTCAGTTTTAACCATTTTTTCTCACCAATCTGGCATAACTTATAGATACGATGAAAGTCAGGAAAATACTGAACAATATACACAAATTTATCATTCATAACATACCATATTAACAATACAACGACTCCATAAATCAACAGATGCATCCACGGAAAATTGCTCAGTCCCACGACTTGACGTTGATCGGTTTCACAAGCACCTGTGCGAAACCGATCGGCGACTTTACCAGAACACACGGATAATGGTCCAGTTAAAAAACTCTAAACTCTTACGCAAAAATGTCAAGAAACATGTTTACAGTGATTTCTTTGACTGTATTCAAAAAATAAATTAATTCAGCAAATAAATCTTGCCGACGACAGATAAAACTATTTATAGTAACGGGGATTTCCCCGGACTTTCATTTCTAAAAGTTACATGTATTGAAGCACACGTGTCCGACGCCGATTATTTTCTATGGTGGCCCGCATGTTTATAGCTAAATTGTTAGTATTGATTGACTAGGACATCTTATGAGTGACACTGTCATAATCACTGAGGACCTAATTAACATGGTTGTGTTATCAGCCGATATACATGTAGATCTACTGTACGTACGTGACACATGTACAATGTGCATGCGTGTAAGTATGCCGGACACGATGCGAAGTTTCCTGAACACAAAAATACGAAACATACATTGTACCTAATATGCCGTAACCTCATCGTAAATATTAATTTGTATCAATACCAATAGAACTAAACACATATACATAAGCTACATGTACATGCCGTGTAAATATAAAAAAAACATTGATACGATATATATACCCATATATATTTTGTGATTGGAATACTAGATTAACTTCAAATACTGACTATGATATCTTATCTTTATTTTAAATATATACATTTTGTTTGATATTTAGAAAATTACTGATTACAAGTAATGGAAATAAACAATTCAAGTGTCAATGACAAAATATATTAGATAATCTATAATGATATTTAATATCCAGATCATTTTTTTATATATTTTTTTTTAAATATGATTCTTCAAATTTTACTGTAATGAATTTGTTCTTCAAATACAAACTAGAAATGTCCTTTAGGAGGAGGTCAACAAAACATATGAAATGAAAACAAAGGAATCTATGTTTTGAAATTTTAGGGGGATCCTGACACAAACACAAAGTTCTACATTTTTTTTTACAATTCTTCAAAAAGTGTTCCAATTTGGATAGATCATGTTAACTTATGTAGTGAAAGTTGCAGAGATACAATCATTTAGAATAATGACACCTTTCATATACATACCTATACATGTACATCATGTATAGTACAGATAGATTCAGTATCAATAAAAATTCTGCTCTTAATCTCAAATCAAAGATTGACACATGCAATGTACTATTTGCACTAAAAACATTAAAAATGCAGGTTGTCTGATAATACAAATAAGTCAACTGAATCTTATACATCCTGATGGGAAGTGACAGGGCAACTTGAGCAGAGATACAAAATGTTTTTCAATTGACACAAGTGTAAAATATTATGCTCTGTGATAGAGATACTATTGATATTTGTCCAGAAAAAGATTAGGCTAAAAAATGTACATGTATGTTACACAAATGTATGGAAGTTAATCTTAAAATTACAATTTGGAAAGGGGTCAGATATAACCTTGTAATGAGACTCAGCATTTTCATCATGTCTTTCTGTTTTCTTTATTGAAATAATCATATATGATTTTTGAATTGTTTCTTGTTGAAATAATACATTTTTTTATCTTTAGCAAATCATTTGTAAAAAGAGCATATGTCAGAAAACAATATTCAGATACATGTTTATGGATTTATTCATATCTATATCAAAAGTGCACATGTAGTAAAAGTGAAGTCAATTATTTGGAATTGTTATCACACAAGTATGACTAAACAGAGACCACATACGTGTATGACAATACATAACATATATACAGGTAGACACTGCAGAGTGTCTACAATCTGAATGAGACATAGTACATGCAATGCACATGCTTATGTAGATACTGTAATATGGTCAAGACATAACATTCATATATGGCAAAGATATGAATCATATATGAAAACACTGTGCAGCGTATCATTCATGTGTAAACACAGCAGTTTATCTACAATATGGTCAATGCATAAAACATATACATGTATAGACACACAGTGTATCTACAATATGGTCAGTACATAACACACATATATGTGTAGACACTGCAGAGTACCTACAATACGGTCAGTACATAACACGCATATATCTGTTGACACTGCAGTGTATCTACAATATAGTCAAGACATAACTCACATAATCTGTAGACCTTGCAGTGTATCTACAATATGGTCAAGACATAAGACATATACATGAGTAGTCATTGCATTGCATCTACAATAGAATATGGTAAATACATAAAGCATACATGTATAGACATGACAGTGTACATGTATCTACACTATGGTCAATACATAATTTAACACATATACATATGCATGTTTGTAGACATTGCACTTGTATAACCAATATGGTTAAGAGATAACACACACATATATATATATATATATGTAGACACCACAGTGTATCTACAATATGACATATACAAGACATATCACATATACATGTATGTACACACCGTATGCAGTGTATCTGCAGTATGGCCAACACATATCAAATATACATGTATGTACACAGTGTATGCAGTGTATCTACAATATGGTCAAGAGTCAATAACACACAAGTATGTGCATTACATGTAATCCGCTAAACCTGCCTATATTATTAGGCTTCTCTTTTTATTTTGCCAAATATATAGACAAAAAAAAAATATTAAAAAAGCCTAACAATATAGACAGTTTTAGCAACTACATTACATGGTATTTACAATATAGACAAGGTATACATCACATATACACATATATGTACGATGCATTTTTTTGCAAATGTATATAGATGTATATCTGGGGAAAAGTGAGGGCTTCTACCATAATATATGTATATATATAAGGTTGTCTTTTTGGTAACCAAGCAATATAGAATTGGACATAGAACACACAGATAATAAATGATTAATAGAGATGGTTTGTATTTCTATCAAATATAGAATATGTATATGCGTTTTTGTCTTTAAAAAAATAACATGCAAATTATTATGAGTACATGTACATGTAGAATACACAAATTTTGTCAAGAAAAAACAAAAGCTGTCTGCTAGTCTTTTACTCTGTATTCATTTATTATCTTGATGGATATTGATACTTTTGTGTGGATAAACTAAAGAAACTGGCATTATACAATGTTGGAGAGTACCGCATTGCATTTTTTATTGTGTACAGATATATATTTAGATATATTATCTAAACATCTTGATAAATATTTGTAAGCCAGCTTGCTACAATGACATACAGGTTATGATGTTGGTTTTTGGCGTTCCAAAAAATTGAAATGATCTGAGTATGAATATAAATATTTAATATTATAAACAGTAACATGTCAAACAAACGATTTTGCAACACATTACATTTTTTTTTCGATATTTTAGTCAACTGGAAGCCCGTGAAAATGGTTCTATCAGTGTAAAATTGCATTTTTCCGTAGTTTATATTTTGGTTGCCATGGTAACATTTTTTACGCAAAAGATTAATGATTTGATACCAATTCTGGCCACGTTCTCTTTTGAAATTAATACGAAAGGTAAAAGATCACCAAGCCTGTTAAATATAGAACAAACTTTCTCTAGATGAAGCAAGACAGGTGAAACACTAATTTAAGCATTTTCAAAAATCATCGGTTTTTAATTTTGTTGGTAACCATGGTAATATTCAAAATTAAATTGAAATTATGGCATTCGATAAAATTTTTAACCCTTCTGCAATAATATACTTGATTGTTAGGTTGATAAATTGACATCTAAATAACTTTCATTGTCTTAAGAGTTATAAATGTAAGAAACTTTAACTTTTTTGTAAAAGTCCAAAATTTCGGTTGCTATGGTAACGTAATTAATGTGAAAACACCATTTTTCTTACAAAATTTGAAAAGGTTGTGATCTGAAGTTTCTAAATATATATGGGTTGATTACCAAAAATATTGCTGCAAAAGGGTGAAAAATCACTTTGAAAGAAAATGTCAGATTTTCGAGAACTCTGCTAAAAATTCTTGGGAGTTAAGGGGTTAAGGTCATGACAGGGGGTAAAATAGGCAAACATCTTTAAACAACTTTTTATGAATAACCTAAGAGGCCTAAAGACCTGGTATTGGGCCTGTGACATGCTTGGACGAATGGATACCAAGTTTGTTCAAGTGAATGAACTTGACCTTGAGATGAAAGTCACAGGGGTCAATTAGGCTAAAATCTTTAAACGACTTCTTGTAAAAAAGTAAGAGGCCTAGAGACTGGATATTGGATTTGTAGCAAGGTGGGGATCAAGGGATCTTCATTCATGGTCATATTCATCAAATTTATCAGAACCTAAACTTCTTCTATCAAAAGAGTTCTTTGTATTGCCCTAATTGTTTGTCACTACTATATTCTTTTGGGTGTTGTATTGTGCCAATAGTTAGATGACCGTTAAGGCCCGTGGGCCTCTTGTTCTACAGATAATATGTGTTTATTTATGTTGATGGTTTGAAAATAAAAATTATTTTTTTTCTAGGAACATGGCATCAGTTTGATGGAGTTGTATATGGCAGGCCAGACTCATCATTTTATCGAAAGCTTAAAAATTTTTTTGGAATGGATGATCACAAGAAGAATATGAAAAAAGGATGCAGAAAGGCTGTTTAAGTACTATTTTGACCAATATATAGCTGAGTTGGAGAAAAAAGAATTTGACACCAGAGGAATTCATTGATCTGTTGGATAGCTTGTTATATGGCTTTCGCCGTATTTATCAAGTCAGAGGGAGCATCTGGTACTCATCAACTGATTTTGATATATCAGTTAGAATGGTATGGGTTTAGAACTGTTTCACATTCTCCCAAACGTAATAAAGAATATTTTTATTGTTAAATGGCAAGTATCCTCGAAATTAAAGAAATGATTACAAGGTAGACTAAACCTTAGAAACCTGAGGTAGGGGCTAAAAAGAAGCAATTCAGCTTTCTTAATAAAAGATCAACTGAGCTACTGTTATTACTTAGCAGCTGCCAGTCTCTTACTTTTAAAAGCATACTAAGTGAATTACATGATGCTGTTGTGGCAGATTTCTAACTAGGGTAATGTTAACTATATACCTTAAATAGGATTTTTTGTACAGTCATGAATTTTTAGGTCACCTGAGATGAAGTCTAAAGTGACCTATTCTAATCGCCTTTTGTCCGTTGTCGTGCATTTTCCATCATGCGTCGTTCGCTGTGTGTCTATTGTCCATCATGCGTCGTTCGCCGTTTGTCTGTAAACAATTTACATTTTCGACTTCTTCTCCAAAACTGCTGAAGCAATATCAATGAAATTTTGCACAAACTCTCTAAGGCATATAAGGCGAATCAAAATTGTGAATTTTATGATCTCCAACCCCAGGGGACGTGGGAGAGGCCAAAAGGGGTCAAAATTGACTTAAAATTTCAAAAATCATATTCTCCACTCACAGATGTGTTAGAATCAATTACTCTTCCTCAATAGAAAGGTCTTAAGGTCCTTTTAAAAAATGTGAATGATATGAACCTATGACCCCTGAGGTCTCATGTTTCCCTTGGAAGGGGGTTTAAGTTTACTGTAGTTTATATAGGAAACCACATTTATGAGGATTTTTTGTTCAATTTTCATAGGAAATTAGTCAAACTTGGTAAGAACTATTAGCCTGAAATAGCATTTTAACATCATATCCATTTTGGTTCTTGCTGACTGCCCGCAGGGGGCCAAAGGGGTGGGGACAAATGTGGTCCAAATGGCTAAAATTTGAAAAATCTTCTTCAGAAAATTCTATAAATCATACAATCAAATTACTAACTTCATGGAAGTAAAAGATACTTAGGTTCCTTTACTCCAAAAATTGAAGACTGATCATGACCTCCAGACGGGTTCGCCCACAAAGTTTCTTCTCCCTGGGGAGAACTGTGTAAGTTTTACGCTATTTAGTTTTGTATATAGGCGGAAAACACATCGTTTGAGCATTATTTTGGTCCATTTGGAGAAATACATATTCTAAGTCATAATGTTGTCATAATCATCGAGTAAGAGATGACTTTGAAACATATTACCCCAAAAATTTTTCATTACTGAACCCTACTGGGGGTCTTAGGGTTTCGGGGACAATGTATCGATTTTCAAAGTAGGCCTAAAATTTCAGAAATCTTCTGAAACTATGGGATATGGTAAGAATCAAATGCTTCATTTATAAGATTGTATAAGGTCATTAAGGTCCTATTTACAAAAATTGTGAAATGATATGACCTTGGGGTCTCACGTGGGGTGAAAAAGGGGTCAAAATAGCTCTAAATTAAAAAAAAAAAAGTCTTCTGAATTTCACAGATTTTAATGGAACCAAATACCCTTTATTGATTAAAAAGTCAAATTTATAAAATCACTGGCAATATAGTGTTAATCAGGCTTTGTTTCATTCTGTATCTGAAATCATGTGACCTTAAAGGCCCATGGGCCTTTTGTTTTACTGGTTGAAACTCATAGGCAATAAAGACATGGGAACTTGTGACTTCATTTTTGATTAAATGTTAATGTTTTCAACCCATTTCAACTTTTTTTGTGACAGATATTCCGCAGCAGTCATCATTGGCTTTCATGAAAAGGAATTGAATTCAAATCTACCGACATCACAATGAGAGACTTGCCTATCCATTATCAATCCCAGGTTCATGTTTACCATGAAAAACTCATCCATTTTGAGGACCATGGTAGGAACAAAGGATATGAAGCTGGCTTGTAACATTCTGAAGACTTTCCATTACTGCTGAGATAGAGCATAAGTGTACCAACTTCTGTATGAAGGAGATAACTTATCACGGTTTCCCAAAATCAGTTGTGAGGTATAGTATTACCAGTTTACACCCTTGGACCTATTGCCAACTGATAATATCTGCCACAGATGGGTAAAAGACTGACCTTACTGCCACACGGGTCCTTTTTGAACAGTAATGTCGCTGCACTCTTTATTTCCTCATCGTTAATTCTACCACTGCCCATATAAGCCGTCTTTCCAAGTGTACTAAAGTGTCCTAGTCCCCTTGAACCTATTGATTTACCTTTCTTGCCTGGAATATCATTAATACTACTCTTCAGAGCCTTCAGTCATGCACACATAAATGACCCCAGACAATAGACAAATTACCTATTAGTCAAAAAGGCTAAAGTCTTTAAAGTCCCCATATCCGTATCTTTCTTATTTTTTTCGTGATTTAGAAGAATGATGAAAAAAAAAATCCTATTGTAATCATGCAGAGACAGGGACTAAATCGATGTCAAGATGAAGGATAATGATTTGGAAACTTTTTTTGATAAAAATCAAATAAATATTGAACATCGCTAGGTGAGTCCAATTTAGTCAAACGAACCGAAGTTAGCTGACATTGTAAACGTCATTGCCGGAGAACGTGCATGTGTCTTTCAGTACACTATGTATCGTCCAGCCTGAACTCTCCTCCGTGAACATGTATTGAACTTTCCGAACCTTCTCAATCTTGGCAATAAATCGTTACTTCTCTAGTGGGTGACCAGTTTAAAATCAACGGCATGTTTACTAGTATCGATCTGGGTCTATGGTACTCTCTAAAGGTCATTTTTGTTATAGCGATTTGATCAAACAAGGCAGGGCCACCAGGCAGCCATCTCTTTGACATCTTTGGATTGTTAGCAGTTTTGGTACCCGTTATTTCTCAGAATGGCACTGAAGGGATCTTTGTGTCAAATTTCATATGGTAGGTTCCTCCAAGGGGACCCGAGTAAGAGACCCATCTACTAACTCGAGAGCCCAGGAATCACTCCGAATACACCCCTATTCGTGCGAAAATGGTCGTTTCCACGGTCCACGACCATCTCCCCTTATGTTAATCTATGTAAACAAAACCCCGGGATAGCTCGAACAGCTATTCGTCGAATTCCCCCTTATTCCTCGAGACAGAAATTATGTCCCGTTTCATGAAATACATAGTATTTACCCATGTATTCGCGTCCGAACAGGTGTTCGGTTCCCTTGAGATTTTTTTACCTATGTCACACTGAACTGCAACCGACCGAACATGGATAACTGCTTTCAATCTTGTGTTTTATGCAGTTGGCGTGTCAAGCCTTTAGGTCATTAATCAAGGGATTAACGGTGTACAATTATTCTACCTACCGTCACGATCGCAAGTGTTTGTTTGATGCTAACTTTATTTGATTATTTGCAGAAAAGACATTAAGTTATTGGTGTTTCTCTCGTATATAATCTTCAGCTGTAATACGAAAATACAGGAAGTTGTTGATCGCGTGTTTATTAGAAAGTATGCGCTTGTAAATGCACAAAGAGGCGGGAAAATATTGCTGACGTCACGCCGCCTAATTATAAAAGTCTTATATTTTTTAATTTCTTCTTGTTGGTTTCATTCGAAAGGCTAGCACAATTTTATTATTCGAAAAGATGTAAACGATATCAAAAGATACATGTAGAGTATATTTTATCAGTGCAGTTCACGTATCCTTTTCCCGTAAATTGTATTTTGTAAATTTACTCGTCTAACGCACATGTAAAAAAAAAAACATAGTCGACCTAACGTTACGCTTTTATATTATCTAATTAGACATCTGTATAAGATATTCATTTTCGTACTCGTCTGTAACAATATGTGCTGCGTTAGTAGACATTATCTGTGAGTATGTATTTCTCTTGTAAATGGTGGTTTTTATTATGATTTTGTCGATAATGTAAATATATAGGAAAAATGTACCGCCTTGTTGACCAATATGGATATTGTGCATTGACCTAGATGAACGATCTGCTTACTCGGTTATGAATGGCATTTGATTGTAGGCTGGCTTTCTCTGTAAATCATTTTCAAAACGCCTCAATTTATGTGTTATACATATATTTTACAACTTGATATTACTATCATATAAAACAGCTTGAGTAAAGAAGTCCAAAATGCTGAAGGATACGTTAATCAAAATGTAATTGCAGTGCATTTGTTATAGTTCATCAGTTTGAGACGCCGGACCATTTGACTGGTTCGCGATCGTGACTCAACCTCGGCATGAGTCGAATATACCCCGTATTCCTTCGAACTATTGACTGGTCCCCCGCTGTGTCGAAAATAAAGGGGTTTCCAGACCTCGAAATATATAATGCATCGGAAAATTTACAATGAACGTATCTGAGGTATACAAATGATTAGCCCAGGTAGGTACATTTTTTTCATTCAACCAATGATATTATAAACACACAACTATGTCATGGTTTCCGTTTAACAACTTTTTAAACATTCTGCCTATCAAGGTAAATAGGATGTTGTAGGCAAAACCCAATCTAAAACATGATTTGAAATGCTTATGGTTAAATAATACATAATTGAATTGATATTGTGTCCTGTTGGTTAGGCAATTCGTATCCAATGTATCAAATAACAATTTAATTCAAAAATTATAGTATTTTGGTTTTAAAACGCAACATGCAATTCAAAAAATGTTAAAAATTACAATATTTTCATGTTATATATCATGTATTACATTTCAAGACATTGTAAATAATTCCAATTGGGATTTTAAAAATACAATGCTTGAATCTATTTAATATCTTAGATCACAATATTTAAATATGTTATTATCAGTTAGGCCATATGTTCAAAGCATTTTTTCTCGAAAGTACTTAAATTACACTTTAATTTGTATGCACTAATGTTGTAATTTAGCGCAAATCAGGCTCTGCTTGGTCCACAAAGGTCAGGCAAAATAGTACGGTAGACTTAATGAGTTGTCCATAATCCTGAAAAACTATTCATGTAACTATAGAATAACATTGATTTAGGTAATAATTCAGTTTTTCACTAATAAAAGAGTTTACTGGGATCAAAAAATATTTTATGAAGGTAAACAATTAAACTAAATCCCTATATCTACCGACATATGTAATTTCTAAAGGGTGTAACACTGTCGAGAAATCAAGAATTTTGACACCTGACGCGAGCTTTCATTAAAGTGTTACTAGCTTTAAACAAAACATATACTGTTATTGGGCCGTACTTCGAATAAAGATTTTAACTAACTCCCCAATATGGTTCGCGTTACTTAGAAACACATGTTTCATTGTATTTCTAAAATAACAGTCCGCATTAAACAGATCATTTAATTTCAGATATAACCTTATTATTCCAGGGAATGTGTTTTCTTTCTGATTCAAATTCTGGAATTTGGCGGAATCCTTACAACTTAAGCCGTGGGAAAACTACCATGAGTCACCATACTGTATATAATACCGGTCCGCTTGCAACTCGATTGTTCACAATGGACCAAAAACCAATCATTTTTTATGGGATTCAAATTTGTCTTACAATCCATGATTGAAAATAAATACCCTAAAAAAATAGTTAATATTATAAAACCATGGTTTCATCATGAATTTATTTGCATGTCCATATTAATATTTTCATTATGCGAAGATTTCCACATATAATAACCTATTCATCAATATACAGCTTAAATAAATCTTGTATTATATAAAATTTTATTACTCGGTAATTCGAAACGGTACGCAGCAAGTCATGTTAGGACGTTGCTCAGAATGAAATCATGTATGCGTTGTATTTATGACGTTTAATGTATAGTATACACACAAAGGTGCATGTTTTGGGATTGCGGTTTAAAAATTCATGTTCCAATCGTGCACATAATGTCCTACAAATGTTTAGTCCTATCTGGCTTCGAAGAAAATTGTGCTTATGTTAAAGGCTGGTTACCGACTTTGGTCTCAAAAGTTAACGCAAGTATGTTATTCAAATACTTTATGACTTGGTATTTTAGCGATGTCTATAAATCACTCACCCCCCTAATTGTGTAAAATGTCATATATTTCTATCACCTGCATAATAACATCAATTTTTTATTTTTTTGAAAAACCTATAACATATCAAGGGTTCATTTACTTTATTTGAGTAATCTGTGACCAACTAATAAAAATGGTATCGACCCATGGGGAGTTATAGTTCCAAGCTTCAAACGTTACCAAATACATAATGCACCCACAAACATAGGGCATAGAATTTACCAGGCTTTAATGTGGATCATGTCCAAATTTCCTACAACTTGTGTACTGGTGAGGGAATTTTATATTGGGATTGAAATCGTTGTTCATTCTTAACCAGGCTTTACATGAGTGGACACCCCCACACCAATCCCCCCCCTAATGCATTTTATCCACAAACATATCAACGCCGGAATATGCATGGGTAAAACTACCAATCCTCAAACCTAATTAGCGTAAGGTTCACCAATCCCCATGCTTCTACATACTATGTTCAAAAGTGTAGGATTCACTCATGGCAAACTTTGCACCCTAGAGGCAGATGATCAAACTCTCAACTTGTATTTACCCTACAATAACTTAAATAAAACCCTGTGATCATTTGCTAAAATGATCGTACCCCATGTATTAAAAAATATCATGGAACCATCGAACCCCGTCAATTTTCCATGTAACTAATTTGTACTTGCAACATTGTTCAATACCTACATTCTCGTCAATCTAATTGGAAAATTAACTCAAACAGACCTCTTTCCTAGGACTTTAGAATCTGACACCACACGTAATGCCAATGTTTGTACGACAATTGGAACCTCCATTCTGGTACAAAATGCTATCAATGTTAATCATGCTTGTTCGGTATATGACATGGACCTATTAGCTTGAGTAACTTCATGAATCATCGAGCTGTCGTAACGCAACTTAATTACCGATAAGCAATTACGTGTCGATCAAATAGTTTCAGGATCGTCATTCAAAAACTATTCGATGTCCCACACATTCCGTATCATAATACAATTCCCAGGCAATAGCAGTATGCCTACAATTTTTTATCTGTCTACTGGTCAAACATTCCAATACTGCTGAATTGGAATTATAATCGTTTAAATAATCATCTCCGTCATACTCAAATGATCTTAATGGTCAACAGAATCATGCTAGTTCTTCACAAGACAAAGTTGTCTGGTAAATACCAACGTGTAACGTGCTCACCATCATTTTCAGCACAGCTTTGTTTTGAACAAAGTTTAAAATGGAGGGGGTCTATGTTTTCCTTTCGGGCCTTTGCCTCTATAAAACATGTGGGTGTAAATACCCTACCGTCTCTACCCCAAATCTTTGTGGTTAGCTATTCAAAATTCGTATTGCGGGGGATTTATGCCGCTTCACACCCCTTAAATTGTTTGAAAAATTGACTCGCCCTAAATCAACCGTTTCTTGCCTAAAACCGTAAATTCTCCAATCATAAGTTTTTAAAAGCAACAAATGACTTGATATCATTGTTAATACCAGAGGACACATATAATTTTAAAATTCTTGTTTGACAAATTCACACTCATCAGGGGATGGGTTTTTGGGTAGCGTCTACTTCATACTATGAACCGGGGATTGAGGTGGGTATCCTTTAATGTCAAAAGTCCTTATTCAACACTAAATTGGGATAAGTAGTGCCCTATCGCTGATTGGCTTAAGGGACTGACTGGGTCGTTTGTTGGAATCATTGGAATGTTCCTCAGATAACGGATAAAGGCTGATCCATCCAAATTTCGGTCTCTTTCAAATGGATCAGGGTGAAATATAGGAAGGTAACTTCGAAATGTCTCAATTTTCTCCTTTACCCAACGGCCCAATCAAAATAATGGATTATGGTGTGTAACAACAAATCGATTCGGAAAGACACAGGAATTTTGAACCCATGCTACTCACCGTCTAAGCAATAAACACACCCCCATAAAAAAAATTTGCAACATCGGATGGTGTAACTTGCACAGAATATTACTTACGTTATACGGCTTCATATCTTACATGAGGTACGAACAAGAATAAAAAGTGGAGGTATACCAAAAAATTATCACTACTGGTACTTTGTTTAGGTTTGGAACATTTCAAATCAAATTTGTAATCACATTTGCAATTGGATCAAATTCCTCTATTTCATAGGGAATGTCAAACTTCTACCACTGGGTTAGTTTTGGAACTGTCATCCCAACCGGTTTTTATTAACTTTTAAATTTCTATACCCACTCCCTTGCAGAGTTCCATTTCTGAAAAACTTTCATCTATTTGACCCAAATAAACTATTTCTTCGTGGCTTACCTCTTTTTGGCTAATAAAATTTCACTATGTCAACAATTGTCAAACCGTAAGCAAATTTTTAAATTCAACATAAAAAAAAAAAAAATAAAAACTAACATTTTTAAAAAAAAGGAGATAAACAAAACCTGAATCAGACCTCTTTATGTTAAGTAAACTGTTCAGTTTGAGGATATCTGGTGCAACATAAATTTGGCATGTACCCACATGTGAGGACCTTAGTTTTGTAACCTTCTCCCAATGCGGACTAACCTGTGCTGGATCTAAACCGTCAAAAGGTGGTGATATAGAATCTATTTGCAACACAAATATCTCTACAACAATTTCTTCCATAAATCAGCTTACTAAATACCCCATTTCTGGACTTGTGTTTGTTTTATATGACTGTTTTTTAACGCTCCTACCCCCAACGGTAAATAAATCACATGTTTCAGACAAAAAACCTCACCAACAACCCCCCCAGATCCTAGGTCTGGATGGGGTATTATCCCTCCTATACTGGAGAGAACACTGAGGTGTACAATCCTCCACTCCCTTCCAAACATTATCACCCAAACAGTCTTAATCACAACAAAACCACCCTGTCTAACGCCAAACTCTGGTTGCAACGCCTGTTATCGCGTGTGATAGTTGGTCACCAGCATTTTCTGTGTCCAATACTACATGAGATTGACCTATCTATCCCCCACCAATACTCAATTTCAGGTATTTAGACCAACTCAATGGTCAGTTTCAACAAACCTGAACTCCCAACATAAAAGACGTTCCCCCCATGTTTATTGACCCACCTCCTCAACCCACTTTACAAATTGGCCATATGTCATTCAGACACTGTTTGGGCCCCCAGAGAGTAGACTCTCACCATGCCTTTTTATCCTACAGTCCATAATTAGTGATTGGAAACTTTCACATACACATGTATCCCCACATCCTTTGTACGGGTATTACCATTGATCCACCACATACCCCATTATGTCCCAAATTAAACACCTGGTGTCTGATCACTAACGTTATTTGGTAAATACGGACTCACCCCACATACCCCAACCCCGGTCACAAATGAATTCATACCTCCCAGTCAAAATCCAATTTGCCCCAGGCCCCCCACTGTCCTCAATTGGTCAAATTTATCGGTTGTCATGATTACACCGAATGTCCCACCAATACAAACCCACTGTGTTACTATGGGTACGCCACGCCCCAATTGAAATGTTCCAAACACCAAACCAGTCCGTGAGACCCCTGGTACACCACCACCACCACCACCCCCCCCCCACACGACTCTCTTTCACAGGAGTTCTATATTATTCACAAAATCTGATACAAACCTAAAAATATGTATTGTAATTTAATATTTCCACAGGGGTCTATCCTTCTTAAAATATGCCTATATCTTATAAAATAGAGGTTTTGAATATTGTTCCTTGTTGTGTCTAGATCTGGTTCAGGTAGTACACTAATAGTGTGTATTTATTTCCCATAATATTGACCATGGCGACACAGAAACCTGTGTGGACCTGGAGCTGATCTAATGCAAAAACTCTGAATCCTCTGAAAAAGCAGTCGGGGATAAGTATTCCGCGTTTTTATTGCCTATCGATCGATATCCCTCTGCTCCATTCCCTACTTTTTAACATGGATATTGCTCGCTATCGTTATCCACTCGCTCCGCCCCTGTTTACCAAAAATGGAGACATCGTATCCCTACGAACGTAGGTTCATAGCCGGAACGAATCTGCACTCCGTTTCTCCAAAGACAATTCTATAGTATAAGAGTGTAATTGCTTCAGCGCTAATACAATATTGAGTATGCGGTTCCTAAATACATATTCTTATTAGTAACCTTTTTCAGTAAAATCATCCAATCTAATCAGAAGTCAGAAACAATCGTTTGTAGAATCCCTTTCAATAACTTAATATATCTTAGAGATCAATCAAACTTGATCTAAATATAGTTTCAGCTGTGCAACTTAAATCTTGCGATAAATAACCCGATAGCCTGGATTTACCAGAAATTTGTTAAGAATCTTGATCAGGGGTGGGTAACCCCACTACATATAAAATTGTGAAGATGCTATTGTCCGACTGGTTCTAATGCTTGTTACGCCCAAAGTGCTATACTCATTCGAACAGTTTTGGGTTCTGGGTACCAAGTTGTACAGTATAGCATTGGAACAGTATAGAGTTTACGGTGATAAGGTATTGTTAGCATTCTTAGGGGTAATCTCAGATACTGTCTCAATATCAAGTATAAACCTTACATTTTTCCTCCCTTAGTGTGAATGTTCTCAACCATTCTAAGTTTCGCTGTCTCGTCTAAATGATTTCCAAAATGATGGCGGAGGCGTGGGCGATACTACACAATTTTGTTACACACAGATGATTCCTGCCAAATACAGAAATAATAATATGACATAGTTTAATACATTAAATAGCCGAAGCTTAAGTTTTGAATTACAATTTAGCGAAATAACTTAGCCATCATCTGGCATTGCCTTACACCTTGTTTCTCGAGATACTAAGGCATTTGTGACTATTCGTTTGTTCACATTTAGAATGACATATATGTATAGGATATAAACCTCTTTATGAACACACAAACGTACTTGTTTAGTACTCACCAATATAACGTTCTGTTCGTCTACAATGCTAGTAAGGTCAAACATCAGCTGATTTTACATATCAGCTGATTCAGCCTCTTGAAATCGGGTCTTTAGTAAACTCAAGCTCAGGGTAATTAGATTAGTACATAACATGCCCCCATGCAACATAGGAGGCTGGACTTGAGATAAAAAGCATGCTCTGACAATAATATTCAAATAATGAATTTACAGGTATTTTAATTAATTACCATTATTTAGCATCTTCAAAAACTATTATGTTACGCACGCTATTAAAATGATCCACTCTGCAAGTGTTTTCTGTACTAATATTATAACAATTTTCTTAAATTTTCAGGTTTATAATCTAAACTAAACAACTATCTGTCAGCATCAACTGAACAAAAATTGAGATGCTGACATAATAACTGTGACAATTTTCATTATGTACATTTTTCTTTCCAGTTGCTTATTACCTGTATTTTAAAATTGAAAATATGAAATTTTGAAAACGTCATGTGGACAACCCTAACTAAAAAACACCATTACATTTACTTTTCAAATAGGTGAAATATAAATGCATGAATGGAATATTTTTTTGAAAGGCATGTGACTTGAATAAACTAAAAACATGTTTGAACTTTCTTTTTTAATGAATTCAAAACATTTTTTAGTCATGCCTGGGCTCTTAATCATTTATTAATCAAACTCATTTAGGAGGTGTTCCATTTTGGGTTAATCAAACCTGCTGAAACACAGGCTGGACCGGGCATGCTTCCAAGCTCTGTATTTATAAATACTATGCACTTGAGTCTGACAAGAATAAACAAATATGAAATTAATAATAAAAGCATTCTATTAGTGGAATGTTAAGAAAAAAATCTGGATTCAACCACAAGTAAGAAAATTTTACAATTAATCTTCAGAAGTGTGTTCCAATGTTGGGGTAGCGTGACGTTTTGGCAAGTACAGTAGCCATAGACTACTGTTCATGGACTATTTCGCCCCTTCCTCTTATGCTCAATGTTGCGTAGCCAGATCAGGGAATCACAGACAGGACAACAAGGGAAACACAATAAGTGATTCTATCAACACTAAAAATATGAACTTACTAAATTATAAAGTAACTAATATTTTTTTTAATACGCAACTGTTTGTAAATAAAGCTGAAACATTCGTGTTTTTATCTATATCCCCACCCCCCCCCTCTTGGTTTTCGTGCTTAATTCACCGTGGTTTAGAGTTCTCTGAAGGTAAGAAGTCGCCCACCCAGAACAAAAGTAACATCATAGATAAAATATCACCAGACTTGTTTATTACTTATGTTCATAAACATTCTGTGTTGCCTCATAACACAGACGTTGACATCTTGTTGGATGAGACTTTGTAGCGTTTTTCTCTTGTTCGGTCTTCGCGCTGAGATGTCACGTGATCGCAATGTAAACATTTGATTCGTTGGTTTTTCGAATTGTTTACAAAAAATAAACAGCGCCATCTTACGGGACATGTTTGAAGTATTGAAATTTGAAGTACAGATCGTAATAATGTGATGAAAAAGTAGCGTGTATTTATTCTGCAGGAGAGTTCATAGGACTGTTTGTATATATGCTAGTATATACTATAGCACTGTATGTTATCTTAAATCTCGTATGCCTGTTGTATCGAAAACCCAAATTGCAACGGCACCATGAGGAAATCAGCCAGGGGCCAAACAGGGGTTAATTTGTAAGGGTCCAATTTGTAAGTAGTTTGAAGGGGAATTTGACCATCTCAAATAATCAGGTTGGGCACATGTAAAATTTATTGCTATTATAGCGATATATTGTAATAATAGAGCTATTTAAAGCCTATACAAAACTGGCGAAAACAACATTTCTGGAGATAAAAATGTTTGCAGGCAAAACGACGCCTGTAAAAATGTTTCAGGAGTCGGTTTTGAGAGCAAGCATTTTATCTCCAGAAAATGTTGTTTTTTTCGTCAGTTTTGTATAGGCCTAGCTATAAATAGCATATTTTAGTCTATAGCATAGTAATACATTTACATGTGCCCAAACCTGATCTGGATGATACAGTTGTATGTTATCAGATCATCTACAGTAGAATTTAAGTGCTACGGAAAAATGAGCTGCAATTAATACTGCACCAGTAATAAAAAATCTGTATATCTTTGCAAGTCTTTTCGATTGGATAATTTTTGTTGTGTCTTCCGGCCATATAGCAGTGCAGGGTGGGTATGTTTTATTTATTATACTGTGACCCAGGTCCTATATATATGTAACAGGAGAGGAGAAAATGTGTGGCCAGACTTATTTGGGACCCGGGACCCTCCGAAACCACTAGCCGAGTGCTCTACCGACTGAGCTACCTGGCCACCGATGATCGACCCAGTCCAATCCCGCTACATTCCTCCCTCCTTTCTCGAAGTCTTCGCCCTCAAAGACATACAAGACCCTTCAAAACACCAACAAACGTGGGTTATTCAGTTGGTCGCCAATTCTGTAACAGGATCGAGAAAAGAAAATGTAGCGGCCAGACCGGTATTCGATACCTGGGACCTCACCGAACACTAGCCGAGTGCTCCTACCGATGAACTACCTGGTCACAGATGATCGACCCAGTCCAATCCCGCTACTACATATACATGTATATAAAAAATATTCAGGGTTTGGTGTATATATACACTGACAGATTGTTGATTTGTGTATGTGTTGTGTAGTATACACGTGTGACTTGTTTACGTAAATTGTCAGTGTACCAGTACTGTGGAATATTCCACTGTGACATTGTATCGAAATAAACCTGACGATTGAACTAAACAAGTTTGGTTAATAGCGAGAGGGATAAGTACATTTTTCTCCTTTATGCTCTGATATTTTGATATTATTGTGATAGGTTTTTTGAGAAATATTACCCCTTGTGCAAAGCTATACAACTATCAATTATGTACACTATTTACAACTGGAAACCTGCTGCGCTAGATTCCCACCTTCCTTCCCTTCACTTCCACTCTTTCAGATGTGTTCTCCCCTCAGGCAAAACACACCCAGCTAGGTTCTATCTCCAAGTACATGAAACCTCTCACAATGCACTTGGAACATAGCTTCCGGGCACAAAATGTAACATGGATCGAAAGCAGTTTCCTCTAAGGCAAGAACACTAATTTTTACAATTTGGATGAGTCCCAGTTCAAAGAAATGTAGAGGCCAGGTTGAATTTTCCACAAAATTGAAAATCATGAGTCCAAGACTGACGTTTTTTAAGCTGTGTTCCTCATTTAAATAATCACTGAATCCTCTCATCTTAATTAGCCTCAGTTAAAAATCATTACATATATTTATATATGTATATTATATTTTTTTATCTTTATAAAAAAATAAACAGTCAAAGATCTTTTCCTTCTTGTAAATTCACTCATTTCATGATGGCCTCTTTTCAGGATTATTTCCTGGAAAAGCCATCATGAATTGAGGAAATTTACAAGAGGAAAGTCGTTGACTTTTATTTTTTTATATTCAAACTCTATATGGACACATTACTTTTTTCTTGGTATATTAGTCTTGACCATAAACACACATAGATACAAAACACACAGGCTCAATTTGAAGTTACTAAATAAACTCATGATTACAAGGTGAGCAATACAGGCATCTTTTGGTCCTGTTTCAAAATGTCGTATGTATTATCTTCCTTTCATACTCTCTACCAAATAATTGATTGCTCTGATAAGGTCAATAACTTATTTTTCTTAGAAATATTGTGTATTTAAGTATTTTTCCAAAAACGGAATCGAATAACGGACATAATGCTATCGATAGCCGTTCGCATCTATGAAAAGAATGTCTGTCTGTTTGTTGGGTGTATGACTTTATTAAACCCCAAAAGATACTGGAGAATTAATGCTTTTGATATAATTCAGATAACTCAATAAAATGGTTCTAAAAGGAATTAATATTTCCGTAATTTTTAGCTTTTACAATAAATTCAAAATTGATTGTTGGCGCCATTGAGTATCCTTTATCCAATTTGGCCAATGATTTGTGCCACTGATTAAATATCCCCTGCGGCAAAACGTTTTGTTTCTATCACTGCGTCATTATATACCATGACGTTACAATTTCTTTCGGTCCTATGGAAAAATAACTCATCAACAATATGAAATCAAATTATTTATTAAAATATGCATAGGTAAAAAGAGATTACATATGATTTCTCTAACATTGCTGATTGTGGCTAGATTTAGCTAGCACCTTTTATTAGTTTAATACAAATGTATAAAATATAGATTATAAATACAGCGTACATCTAAAACATTGCGTTCATCTATTCATCTCGTTATTTAAGTAGTTTTAAGAGATCATTGACACTGGTACTCACATACCACATATCTCAGAATGAATTGTAACTGTATTTCTATACAGATAAAATAAATAAAGGTTAAAAGTTTCATAAGCCATTAAAATTGAAATATGAAAAGAATTAACTTAATGTTACCATTATTTAAGCATTGCTGTCACTATTTTTTTTCAACTTCATCTGGGTATGAAAGAAATTTTGTTTTACAAACTGTGTGATATCCGCGGTAAAAACAAATGAGAATTAATTAAATATTTCTTTGAATTCCATATGGATGATATAAACTTACATCATATAATTTATTTTGGGGGAAACTTAATTTTGCTTTTTACTGTACAATGATTTCATATTAAAATTAAAAGATCTACATGACTTTGAGTGATAGTTTATGTGAAAGATATTTTTTATTAAGATTGATAAATACATGATTATTGTGATATTTCATAATTTATATAAAAAAACCCACTGTACCAATATTGAAACCAATATACAGGGTACCGGTTGTAATGAAGGACGTACACTCAAAATTAAAATACATTTCTGTATAACAGTTGTATTGTAAATGTGTATACATGAAATTTTTATCATACATAAAATAAGTAATCAAAGGTTGTAGTTTAACAAACACAATAATTTGAAATACATATAGTTAATTTAATAGCATGTATACAAACTCTTTATTGATCAAAAGTATTTTTTCTTACTTTTGTTTAATACTAGTTGGTGAATGCATTCCTAATTGGGGTGGCGGGTGTGATGGCAGCGGATCAGACACCAGTTTGTGGAGGTCTAGGCCTGGGGTCCAAAGCATGTCATCTCCTATCCATTACAGGTGAGTAACCATGTCACCTGTAGCACCAGACAGGTAGTTGTATTTAACCTGTATAACTGTTACCTGTCATGTGTGAGTATGGTGTTTGGTGGAGTTCACTAGAGATCCATTTACCTTTAACCTCACCTAAAACCTTTGACCTTACTGTAAGGTGTTTTGGAGTAATTCTGACAATATCAGTGTCTGAATCTGTGTAATGTTTTTGTGTATTGTAAATGATTTTGTCTATATGAAGTTCACATCATTATTATGACCACATGAGGCGATCAAAGTGCATCATGTAATCGGAGAACCTTATATGGAGTATACGTTAAGTGTATATGTGTCGCCGTATGGAGGAATTATATAGATGATATATTGGGAGGGGTGTGACTCAGAATTTACAGTAATACACAAGAGGTACAATTCCCCCACAGTATCATTGATTCGTTGCTCCTACATCAGCCCTGCTGACCACTATTCTGTACCTTACTGTGGCACTGTTTATTACCATTATAACCTGTCATACTATAGTTTGGCTATTGTAATTATTTGGGAGATAGTAACAATGTTAGTTAATGGCTCGAAGGCAAAGTGGCACGGCATACTAAACAAGTGGATTCTACTTGTATGGTAGGTAATATTGGCTAATTGTAAGGATATGTACTTTATGTTTTAAGTCAAGACTCCAATATATTGTCTCAATAAATTAAACTAGGAAGAATATTTTCATTTCAAAGCATTTTTTTTTAAAGATTTCATTAGCCTTATACACTATGTACATTGTATGTACCGGGGTAATAAACACTACCTTTTTTGCTGTCTATTAAGTATTATCGTACATGCAGGGGACTTTGTCATCAATGATTGTCAATTAAATTATTTGTTCAGATGTTTTACATTTTTTATCATTATTTGAGGGTTACTTTTAAAATGATTCACAATGTTAGTATATCATTAGTGAAAAAATGTTTTATTTTTACTTGGTAGATGGCTCTGCTGCCACAATGATAGCCCCTCGAAAGCTGAAATGTTAATACAATTTAGATCTGTATTTACGGAACTAGATCGCACATTGGGAAACTATTTTAACTGACTACCAAATCCTACAAGGTGTCAAATTGAGGTCAATTAGTGAAGCAAGGCCAATGACGTGCCAAACGTTGATTCATTCTTTAATGATTTCTAGCTCAGAAATTCGAGCGTTTTAAATTGCCATTGGATGTGAAGGAAATAGCATACATCTATATCACAATGGCAAGAGTGATGACAAGATGGTAGTCTCTTTCTTGTTGTATAACGTTAGCATATACGAGGGGCCCTCGTAGTGATCCCATGCTGATGATCTTCAATCACCCATGAATTACTTCTGATTAACAAGACCACAAAACACGTCAATTCTTACAAAAACGATCACCACCAGGCCAGTGAATAATATTTACTAAAACTTATTTTTTTCCCTGGACCATCAGAGTGCGTAACACACTTAAGGAATGTAACCATCTGGGCCGTGACCATCTGCAGATGTGCGTGGACTTTCGCCGCCTACACCTAACAAAAATGTGACTAAATCAACGCAAAACCTTACTTACTCATGAGCCAATATTTTTTCGGTATTGAAGGACAGCTTCCAGCTACAGATCTTTTTGGTTAGTGTTGTTATGGTTCAGGACAATGTATTGCTGTAAGATGAGAAGCACATACCCTGACAATGATCAAATGCCCAATTGTTGTAGGAGATCACAGCAATTTTTATGAAACCACTGCAGTTCTTATGTTGGATACTTGCTCAGGAATCTCAAGAAGTTGTCCAGAATTATAAGTTCTTTGATCTCAACCCTTTAAATATATATATCATATGTAATAAAATGTGCCTGTCCCTTTAATTTCCATGCTTCGTTTTGGTGCATATTATGAAAACCTTTATCTATGTCAATGAGGATAGGATATTGAACTATTCCGCTTTTTCTTTGGGGTATGGTTTTTGACACCTCAGGTATCATCAAATTACTATAGACCTATACATTTTACCTATGGAAATTTCCTCTGGTATATTACTTTATACTTTACACACTTGGGCATGATCATCAATTGACATTTTACTGAAGGATCTCTAAATAGAATCTATGTAAGTCTCCTATATCTGAACTTTTCTTTACCTCCCTTTTCCCCTTTGTAATATACTGCACAAATTGCCATGTGCCTGTCAATACCCATACAATAAACTGGTATCATGTGACTGTTCTGGTGGTGACTTAAAATATATATTTGGTCCTGATTGGAAACATTATTCAAAATAATGTGTGGTCATAAGAGTGTTTTCCAAAGTAGGTCCATAATGATTTGAATTAGTGGTATTTCTGTTTGTGAGTCGTTCAAGTTTTTTTTTCAGAATTATATATGATTGTTCAGAACCAAGATGGTTAAAATAAAAAGTTCTGGTTGACTATGTATGTAACAAATTCATTTTTTTTTTTTTTTTTTGGGACTTTTTAAAATCATTGTCATACTTCAGTATTAACTTGTCTAAATTCTGATTCTGATGATCTGCATTAATTGGACTGGTTACATCTTTTATTCCGAGGGTAAAACAAGTTTATTTTGTTTGCGCATTAGCTATTCTCTGACATTTGTTTGGATCTGACATTCATTCATTGGCGTTTCAATTAGACTTTCGCTCGTACTTAATTATATATTTTGTAAGATTTCTTTGCCAATGGACACAAATTCAAAAAATGATGTAATTTGCCACAAGGGTAATTTCTCTAACAATTATGAATAAAGACTTCAAGGAAACACTGCTTACAAACTTTTGGTAAACTTGTGTTTATTGATGGATTCTAAATTGCATTATATAGACCTATATGATATTGGGCCGCGCGTGGAGAGTGGTTAAGATTGTACCCGGACATATTACCACAATGGTCTCCACCTCTTGGGAGGCGGGGTTCGTATTCCCATGTGGGGCTAGTTGCCAGGTTATTGACCGCTGGCCGGTGGTTTGTCACACCGGGTTTACTCCGGCTTTCATCCTCACCAACATAAACCTGGCAAGTCCTTACTATGAACCCTGGATGTTAATAGGATCTACAAACTAGAAACAACCAAACCAAACCAAACCTTATGTTATTGGTGTAGTACTAATAGTACATATTACCAATTTTGGACTTATTATATCTATTGATCTGTTTCATGTGCAGGATGCCACTAGTCTGTGGGAGCTATTTATTTTTTGACATTTAAAGAATAAGTACTAAACAGAGTGTTATTTATGTTAAATTATTATGTGATATATATAAAAATCAGCTTCAAGTATGAAAGCTCACATGTTCACAATTGAGATTGAACAGATAGCTGATTACTTTAGATTACATTAAAATGCTGAGGATCCATGGGGAACCCTACTGTCTAGTATGAAATGTTCATGTGCACAAATTAGTTTCCCTTCAAAATATTTGCTGCGTAAATATGCCATTATCAAAATTTAAACCTTTTGTAGCTCGGAGGCTGACCTTATGTAGAAGTGGTACATACAGCTGTACTGGGAAAGGTATCTGTTTACATGTATACAGCGATATGTAAGAATGTTTCACAGATGTAAAATGTCCATGTATCTGTCTTCAGCAGCAGTAGTAACATCTGGATAGGGAAGCTGGTCACATTCCAGGATTCCATGTTTTGTTTCTGAGAGCACCCATTGTTATTCCAAAAGTTTTAAAACGTCATTTTACAAACTTCTTTGACAGCTTGTTGACAGGTACAGTGTACATTAAACTTGTTTTAAAATGAATTATTTATTCTGTAATGTTTCATGTGCTGGGAGAGGGAGCTTTACATTTTGTTCATTTTGTTACATTATTTTGAAAACATTTGATGTTGATATTTTTTCAACATTTAGATTACATTGATCATGAAGGACTTTCTATAATTATGCATTTTCAATGAACTGCCACATCAGTTCTCATCGTTAAATTACCTGACAGACAGACATTATAAACATATAGAATTTACTCCCCGTTCCCCTTCCCTGACATCAAAAACTGGAGATGAGAGGGGGGGCGCATATTGTTAAGCATCCATGTACATTGTACATCCCATTCACATCATGTTCACTCTCCACTTTGTTAGTGGTGGGGTAGGGAGCAGGAGCATTTTTTAGCGTCATCTGACCCAAAGGGTCAGGATGACCTATAGTCATCACTTGTGCACCGTCCGTCGTCGTCCGTGCGTCCGCCGTCCACTTCGTTCGCCGTCGCTGTGCCCGTGCGTAAAACTTTTCATTCAAACAACATTCTTCTCAATAACCGTAAGGCCCAAAGTAACTCATATTTGGCCTGTAGCATACTGGGATGAAGGGCTATCAAAGTTGTGAAATAAATGACCTTGACCTACTTTCAAGGTCACTGGGGTCAAATATCGGCTCTAAAATCTTTGAACAACTTCTTCTAACTCAACCAAAAAGGTCCAGGGTACTCATAATTTGGCCTGTTATGCATGCTGGGTATGAAGGCTGCCTAAAAGTTGTGAATACTTAATGACCTTGACGTATTGTCAAGGTCACCGGGGGAAGAAAAAACAAAATTGGCATAAATCTTTGAACAACTTCTTCTTCTAATCTAACCAAAAGTCCAGGGTACTCATATTTGGCCTGTAGCATGCTGGGTTATGAAGGACTACAAAAGTTGTGAAATTTAATGAACCTTGACCTACTTTCAAGGTCACAGGGTCTCAAATAGGCTAAAATCTTTGGAACAACTTCTTTCTGACTAACCAAAAAAGGTCCAGGGTACTCATAATTTTGGCCTGCTGCATGCTGGGATGATGAAGGCTTTCAAAGTTGTGAAAAATAAAGGACCCATGACCTGACTTTCAAGGTCACAGGGGTCAAATAGGCTAAAATCTTCTGAAACAACATCTTCTTAACTAACCAAAAGGTCCAGGGTACTCATATTTGGCTGTAGCATGCTGGGATGAAGGGCTACCAAAGGTTGTGAATATTAATGACCTTGACGTCCTATATTCAAGGTCCCCCCCACAGGGGGTCAAATCAGGATAAATTCTTTGAACAATTTTTTGTTAAATAACCCTAACGTCCCAGGATACTCATATTTTGCTGGTGGCAATGCTGGGATGAAGACGTTTACCAAAATAGTTATAAAAAGGAATTACCCTTTGACCTTCTTTCATCGGTCACAGGGGTCAAATTAAGCTAAAATCTTTTAACTAACCTTTTAATTAGCCGAAAGGTCCAGTAGCATGCTGAGATTAAAGGGCTATAAAAGGTGTGGAAATGAATGACATTGGACATACTTGACAAGGTTCCCTGAGAGTCCAAATTATTCCAAAATCTTGTATTTTGAAACTTCTTCTCATAGTTCTCTCCATGTCGTGATTAAGCCTGAAAACCTGCACTTGAAATGATCCTGAACATGGCGGACTGGGGCTCCCCCGACACAAATGTTGTTAATATGTTATGTCAGATCCAAAATCCAAGATGGCTGCCAATATTGAATCCAAGATGGCTGCCACATTGATGCCATCTTGAAAACACATTTTGGGAACTCTTTCAAGTTCTACCCAGTGCAATTTAAACTGAAAAAAAAATTGAAAACATGAAATTGCGGCTGATATGGGATCTTGTCAAAAATAGGTTTTGTTATATCTTTCTGGTTGATTTCCCAGATTGAAAGATGGCTACCATGACACCATATCTTAAAAATTATTTTTTTTTCCGATTACCCCAGGGGCTGTTGCCCAAAGATTTTTAGTCAGGATTTGGGGGACCGTTTTAAGGGGCCCCTTTGGGGCTCTTGGGTTTGGTATCAGTTGTTATTACCAAATAACATTTGAATCAACACCTTTTTCCAGGTTCCTGTTGAAACCTAAAAACTAAACTGGTTAAACAAAAAAAACAATTGTTTTCTGTGCCCATAAAAAAAACCTCCTTCATTTTAAAGAATTGATAATAATATAAAAACCCCATAGGTAATAAAAAAAAAACTTATCCATTAGGGGAAACCTTTGTTAGTTCTTTTTGGTGTATATAGTACTCATATACTATATTTATAAATATATATAATACATTACTTGAGGAATTGTTAAATGGATTGTACTTCTTCACAAGTTAAAGGGCCAAAAAATTGGGAAAGTGGTAAAAAACTTCAGGGTGTAAAATTCATTATTGATAACCACCTTTAATTCTAATTTTTGCGAGTTACCATTAATAAAAAAAAAAAACAACTGAATTTTTTCAGCAGGGGATTTTTTTACTTTTTCAAATGTTTTTCTGGGGGACAAAAAAAATTAGTTTTTCTGGCCTGTTACATTGTACAATACCTGATAATAAAAAAAAGGATAAAACTTTGGAAACTATTTGAAAAACATTTTTGGGGGACCCCTTTTACGGGGGTGTTTGTGGGGGATTGGAAAACATATTCAAAAATTTGTTAATTTTTACTATGGGAAATATTGTGGGAAGGGTCTGTGGTCACCAGTCAAGTGGAATTTTTTATTGAGAAAGGGAACTTTTTGGTTCACTGGGTCGCGGAACGAATATTCAACTCATAATTCATAGGGAGAGGTTTCACCTGAAATGTATTGTAAAGTGGGGGTTCTCCGATTTTTCCGTGTCCAAAAAGCTACCAGAAAATTAAAGTATGTTAGAGAAGCCATAAATGCCCTAAAAAAAGGGGGGGGGATACATTGTTGCGGAGGATTCTCTTTCATTTGTTGTTTTGTTTAGAAAATGTTTCATTGTAAAGGTTCAAAAACAATTTACTCACTAATGTGGGGAAACATTAGATAAAGCGTTGTTATTCTTTAATTCCTGTTAAGCCCATTCTTAAAGTAAAGATTTTTTTTACTTCTTTTCTTTCTAATTTTAGGGGTTGACTTAAAATTCGTGTTTTGTGACGACCCCCTATTCCCAACACCATAAAAAAGGTTTTTCACGGGTCCTACATTGTCTTTTTTACACAATAAAAAAATTTTCTTAACCAACATGCGGGTATACATTTTTCAATGGGTAAATCAAAATGCAGTTAAAAACTACTTGGTAATTAATTGAATTTACTATATTATTGTTTTTTTAATTGGGTTTATGACAAAAACAAAAGTCATGAGATTTAATTGTTTTTTTTGGTAATTTAAAGGATTGGGAAGAGGATTTTTTTTTGCGGGTTCTGGTTATTAAATTTCCCTTAATGGTTGGGATAAAAAATTATTCATCTTAGGTATTGTTAAATTTTATAAATTGTATTTTGTATTCTTGGTGGTCAATTTGTTTCCTTTTAAAAAATATGATTACCTATTCAATTTTAATAACCCAAAAAAGCTGTGGACAATTCATTAAGATTAATAGTTGGTTTTCAAAAATTTTCTGTCTTATTTTTTATTCTTTACCGGAAATCTTGCTGTTAAATTTTTCATTTAACTTTTTTACCCCTTTATAATAGGCTTTTTCAGGAAGTGTTCGAAATTTTATTTTTTCCACAAAAGCCAAGTCCCACCTCTCTTTGGAGAAACCAAAGGGGGGAAACCTTAATTGTGGACCAGGGTCATTTGTTAAACAGGCCGTTTGGTCTAGTTAGTTTTTCACTCTTACTGAGGAACATATAGGAACCTGAAAATTTTTTTTTTTAGTTGGGACCCAAGGGGGGGTCATTGTGATAATAAAAAAAAACAAGGCGGGTTTGTTCCAGGTAGTTTTTTATCCAGTTGGGCGGGGAACTTCTGGGGGGGGGATTTTTTTTCCTTCTACTGGGGTCAATTTGATGGGGATAAGGAGTGCTTAGCTATTGTTTGTAACAGAAAAAAAAAGTGTTTAGATTTTTTAAAAATGTTCCTTAATTTACTTTTACCCAAAAAAACCAGGAAGCTGATCCGCAATACAAACTAGGGGTATAAAAACATTTTTTTTTGACCAGGGATTTATGCCCTTTTTTATTTTCTGGTGGTGTTTTTTTTACCAAACCAGGGGGGGATAACAACAGGGGGATTAAAATTAAAAAAAAAATGTAATTTTCTTTTCAAAATTAAAAACTTTTTTCAAGTTGGAATATTGAAATTACAAAAAAATAAAACGAAATTTGTGAATGGTTCTTGGTTAAAAAAAAAACCTTTTGGGCATTACAATTATCTTTTTATTTTCCGTTTGCTGTAGTACAGGCAATTTTAATTCGTGGTCAGGGAAATCAGAAAACAAAAAAAAGAGTGCCCGATTTGTATGGTTTTAAATTTATTTTCCTGTTTGTGGTTTGTTTAGAAGGTAAAAAAAAAAAACAATTGAAATTTGTACAACAAAAATGATTGGGGTACCTGGTTTAAAACTTTCCAGGGTAAGTGGAAGAAGGACCTGTGGCCCCAGTGGTGAACCCTAAAAAACTTTCCCACACTAAGGGCTATGTGGGCATCTTTACATTGCTGTAAATTGGATGGAAAACAAAAAAAAACTCCTTTATCTCCCTGTCTTAGCCATAGTTTTGGGGTCCAAAATCCCAAGGGGTCCCAATTTCTGGAAGGTCAACAGGGGGGTCTCTGTGGTCTTTCAATAGGCAAGGTGTAATCATTGGGGGGGAATTATTCTTGGATTGCAGTTGTAATCATGGAATATGATAAACCAAGCATGTCGGAGTTTCAGATTGGTGGTTATGGGGAATCGCCAAATCAGGGCGGGGTTGGAAATAGAGGGGGGGAACGTATTTTACACCTATGGACCCCTCAGGGGTCAAGTGTCAGGGGGGGGGGGGAAACCAATCGTTCAAAAGGATTGGGGAGACCCTCTGGTTTCCCACCCAGTTAAAAAGCCCAATTTTGCTTGTTGGGCTGGTATTAAGGTTTAACCGTTGAGAAAAACTAAAAACCATAAAGGGCCAAAACCGTTTTTTTGATTCAAAGGGGTATTTAACTTTTAAATTTTTAAATTTCTTCTTTCGTTTAAATTAAAAATATGGGGCTTTGCTGTCTGGTGTCAAATGGTTCTTCTGGGTTGGAGTGGTCTTAAACTTAAATAAGGGGTACCAAAATTTAAAACCCATTTACAGACATTTTTTCTTTTTGTTTTTGGCAATTGCCACAAATTTTTATATGTTAGGGATTCAAAAAAAATGTGTTTTTTTCCCGTTTGGGAATTGTTTTTTGGCGTGGTTTGTGAAAAAACCCTTTTGCCCAATTCTTGAAAAGTTTTGGGGTTTAAATGAAAACTTTTAAATGAAGAGGCTACAATGTAAATATATAATAGATTTAAAAAAAAATGAGTTCGAGATTTTCCAGCGTTCCTCCCTTCATCGTGGAGGTTAAGGGAATCAAATCAACATATTTGTATTTTACTTGGTGTCTGTGTTATGGTAATTTCACAAATGGGAAATTAAAAAATTGGTCAAAAGAAAGCTTTGGATTGAAAAAAAATGTTAAAAAATCTTAAATTTACTTTCTTTCAAGATATCGATGTAAAAAGAGATTAGTGATAGGGGGGGGCACAACTTGAACAAAGTATCTACAGTGTAAATACTTGTTTAAAAAGAAGAAAAAACTGTAACAATTGATTGGCATTTGGAAAGACTTTTTAAAATTTCTTTTTGGCGGCTCGTTCTTTTGATTTGGGAGGGGACTTTAAATTGGAGTTGTTGTAGTTGTTTTTTGGTTGGAGGTCCAGTAAAAAACTCCATCTAGTGTATGGGTTCACCCCTCCTTAGCGAGGTCCCACCAACAAATTATACCAGATTTTACCAAAGATTGATGTTTCTCTTGGGTTCCTGACAAAAAAATACAAAAAAAAAAAAATAAAAAAAACACCTAATTTGGTTCTTAGCCATCTCTTTGGATGGGGGACCAAGGGACACACCTGGTTTAAGTATTGGTTTTAGGCTTTGGGGAAACAAAAAAAAAAAAAAACTCCCCAGGCAGTTGTAATTATGTTTTTTTTTTACTAACCAAATTTAACATTTTTTATTACACCAGATCTTAGGGGACCAATTTTTGGGGGGGGGGGGGGCCATGGTTAACTGCATAGTCCAGTTTTTTGCTTAGTTTTGCCGGGGGGGATTATTTATGGGACCAACTGCGGTTTGGTGGTTTTTTTCTTTCAGGGATTACTCGGGTTTTCCTCCACAAAAACAGATTAACCTGGGCCATGGTCCTTAAAAAAAAAGGGGGGGGGGTGACCTTTTGGTTGTCTAAAAATTTTATTATTTGAAAAAAAAAAAAGGTTTAATTTTGTAAAAATAACTTAGAAAAAACTACCAGAAATTTTTAAAAAACCATGGGTGGGTTTTATTTTTAATTTGGAACTTTATTTTTCAAATTGGCCCCTGTTTTTCCCCGGCCCTTGGTTAGTGTTTTACCCCTTTCACTCTAAACGAAAGGAGGGATGCATGTATGTCTGTTACAAGTTGAAAAACATTTTCCAAATGTGAACATAAATGTTCAGTGAATTGTCCAATTAAAAATTGGTTTGGGGGGGGGGGGGGGGGGGTGGGGGGGGGGGGGGTGGGACAGTTTCGGTGTTTTAGTTATTCAAATGTTATTGGATTCAGGGTTTTTTTTTTATGTTTTAATGGTTGGCAATTGAGGGAAATTTTTTTCTTGCTGATTGGGAAGATTTACTCTCTAGGGACATGGGTTTCTTTTTTTATTGATTCCATTAGAAAAAAAATGTGTTGGAAGGCCAGGTCCTATTTGGCAAACCATTTTAGTGATCCAAAAAAAAAAAAAAAAAGCCCACCCAAAAGAAGGGAATGAAAATAATATGGTGAAGGAAGGGGGAAGAACTAGGGGGGGTGGAAAATTTTCTATTTGGATTTTAAAAATTTCTTGATTTTGGGAAAAATTTTTAACTTAAAGTATATCCTAGTAATGTATTTATATGTAAAAATTTATTTTAAGAAGCAATTTGGAGTAAAATTCCCCTTTAATTTAGTAGCTATGTTTAGTGTTTTTTTGCTTTTCATATTATGAATTCAAAAAATTTATATAAATCCACTGGGAAAAAATTTTATCAAATTTGTTTTTACTTACCTCGGCTTGTTTTTACATTAAAGGGCCCCAAGTTGAACTTGTTGGTTTTGGTTTATAAATATTAAAAAGGTTTTATTACTATTACATTGGACATTACTGGGTAACCATTAACAGTTTGTTATTTTTTTTTTCTGTTCACCAGGGGGGGACATATTATTGATCCCAAAAAACACTGAAAAAAAAATGTATGGCGGGGGGGGGGGGAAAACCAGTGTGGTATTTTTCATTTTTATGGAAAAAAACAAATATTGTAATGTATTCTGATTATCATTTATTGTTTCAAAAAGGGCAATTAACATTTTGGCATTTTCAAATTGTTTTACTTGAAAAAAAAAAATGATTTCATTAACACACCTTTTGGTTTTAAAAAGTCACACCCTAATTTCATAACATTTTGGAAATTTTTCTTTTTTCTTGTTTAAGAGTGGGAATTTTCAGGTTCATTTATGTATTTAAAAAAAAAAATCGTTGAATTGGGTTAATTTTTTATTTATTAATTTACTGTGGTGGGAATGGGTTTATTTTCCAATTTACATTACTGCCTAGCTGATTGGGGGGGACGGGTGGGGCTCCAACGGGACGGTTAGTGTTTTCATATGGGTTTGTGTGGGGTTGAAGGTAAACCTGTTAGGAAAGGTACAACGATGTCTATACAAAAAGATCTCCTTAAAGGGGATGTTTCTTACCTAAGGGAATCTCCTTTTTTAAAAAAAAAATACCCGCTCATAAAGATTGCTATCCCACAAAATCATTTCCTATTAAGCTTAGCCACAGAGACAGAAGTGGATTCATTGTCCCGGCCCATTAATAGATAGCCGTAGATATTGTGGGGGGCTTGAAATTGATTCCTCTATCAGACTTTTAAAAGCTACAAGAGGGGAACAGAAGGAGGGAACATGGTTTGTTAGTCGTTTTTGTCAGTTTCAGCAACCCACTAGCCCCAAATATATTGAAGTGTGGGTTTGGAAGGGGGGAGAAATTGATATCGATATTGTGCAGGGGTTTGATTTCAAAGACCAGGGGGTAATTAGCAATGCATGCCGACAGATTTAGAGGTTCGAAACATGTGTATGTTTAGGTAAGTTTTTTTTATTGGCATCCAGGCAAAATCCGGAGGGGTGGGGGGCCATAAATTTTGGAATTAGATGGCTGAGGTTTTTGTTAGGGGGGGGGATTTTTTAGAGAGGAGGGGGGGTTGAACCAAGATCAAAATGATTCTGGGGTGGGTTGTAGATTTTTCTTTGCGGGGAGAATGCGGAATTACGTAGGGGGGTCGAAGAAGGGTTCTAGGGTGATGGGGATTTCGAGTGGTGATAATGTGTCTGTAAAAAATAACGTAAGAAAAGCAGTTTCATCGTTTGTTCAATGAATGAAATTCCAGTTTTTTTTTAGTTTTTTTTCTGGTTACAAGAGCAAGGCGGTAACATAAGTGTTTTGTAGGGGGGGTTGGTGTATTGTGTGGTAAAAAAATGGGACTTTAAGTGGGTATAAAAATCTGGGTGTGTAAGGTGGTTTGTTATTTCCACCATATTATGACACCATTCTATCCTTAACTTTTCCCTCTTAGGATTGTTGACTACCCAACATGGAACATGATTTCTGGTTAACTAACTCTTATCCAGTAGTGTCATCTTTACTAGTTGGCAACCCCCACCCATGGTTTTACTCCTGGCCAGTAAGTAATGTCCCAGTAATAGTCGAGTAGCTCCCCAGGCGTAGTTTTCA
>NW_027187626.1:0-71154 GCF_041381155.1 Argopecten irradians | reverse complement strand
CTTTGATTCTTATATATTTATTTTTAATGTTAACACCAAAAAAAGTAAAGTTCTTAAAGTATTTTAGTAAAATAGTCAATCACCTCTGTGCTTTGTAGACAGGGATATTTCAACAATCGGGATAAGTTTTTAAACATGTAGAGCACTCGGCAAGCGTCGTGCAATAAACTTTTAACGTGTTATCCTCGAGTAAAGATACTCCTGTCTATAAACACAGGGTTGAACAATTATATTCAGTCTTTTACCGCCCCGGGGGTAAATATGTTTGACAGCTTACAGGCGCTGGACCGCGATTTGACAGTCAGTAGTCGTCAATACAAGCGGCAGTTATGTCGATGCATTTAACTTCCACTATTAATGTTAATTGGTGGGGAAAATAATCAAGCATGATACTCTATATATCGCTTGATTTGTTACGTATTTTCTTACAAATATTTCAATCAATTTTGATATCACTGATCTCTTGGCAAACCCCTTGGATATTGTATTAGGCTGATTTTAATATTGAATGAAGAGAAAGAGCGATCGATAACGGAGTTATCGTTCTTGAACAAAATGTTTACACGGCTAATTTAACCTACCAACACGCTTATAACCGCGATTTCGGTAATAAGGAAACGGCAGGTACGAATTTGCTGAAATTTTGCATACTGATAAATCTTGGCGTGATCTATCTTTTGGCATAATTTTTATAAATACGAAAACTCATTCGAGAGAGAAATGTTAAATCAAACATGCAAAAATCAAAATGTTCATCTATAGTTTCTGTTTACTTCGACCTAGCGAACAAAAATAAAATATTATGAAAAACGACCACAAGAAAATAAAATATTATGAAAAACGGCCACAAGACGGTGTTGGAAATTGGTAGCATTTCGCGGGTTCCCAGTAAATTTCCACTGCAGACGACATTTCGGGACTCGTGGACCGCCTTCCTTCGGGGATTACGTGTATTATGGAAATGGGTGCTGTTTGGGGCGTTCAACCGCACAAAAAATGCTATACGACTAGCGCCACCCGGTAGAAAAAAAATGTTCATGGTAACGGTGTGTCACTTGTGTATCCGGTTTGAACTGGTTCGGATTGATGTTGAAAGCCGCCTCGTTTTCAAGTTACAATCGGCAATATCAGGTAAGTAGGCCTTGTTATGTATTTTACATATTAAAGCTATCACTATTGACGTATGTTAGTATTATACGCTATCTAATATTTTAGGTTGCTGTTGCTTATTATGATTGTTTTTCGTATGCCAACTCTGATCATGAAAGCGACTGAATCAAGCGTTAGGCTCAGGAGTTTGACGTTATAGGGTATTTTTATATATTTATACTAGGGCCTATGCATTATTGACAGAACGTCAAACTCCTGTGCGTTAGGCTTAGCAACACTGCATGTATTAAATTTAAAAACAAAACGTGTATTGTGTCTTGCTTGATTGTACGATTACATAAGCCATAGTTGACGGCTTGACGCAGCAACACTTGTTTTTGACAGGTCCTGATCATCAACTGTTTATATGTACGACTACCGTCTAAAAATAGCACCGAGCTTTACTTGCGCAACTTTTGCACTTGTGTGTAGTCCGCGATATCCCTTTGACAAGTCCAGTACAAGGCGTAATACATTAGACTATGTGCAGAAGTTAACAATTTGATGACTTTGAATTAATGTCATTGACTGAGTCAGGACATTTTGATTTCCTTGACCATATCATGTACTTTAGTAGGGTCCTAAGTAATGATATTAAACAATTCTGTGTGAAACAGAACAGGTATGGTTTTCAGAATTTTAAATATGTAAATAGACCAGGTCTGGCTTCCAGTTATTCACACAATTTTAATCCAATGTGGGGCAGTAAGTTGTTAGATACTCCTGGTCCATGTTTTTCTCTGGGTACTCTGGCTTTCCATGAGCATCTTAACTTAGCACGGCCAAATGTGTAAAATGGAAGTTTACAGTAACTGGACGGATACAAGTTAGAAACAATGAATAAACCCCAATAAAGACTAGATATGTAAGTTCTACATGTACTGTCACATGTAGAGATATATATGCCTACATGTATACCGATATATGTACAAAGTACATACAAGATAAAATTGTTGTATACGTATAGCACGTGGTTATACCGGAAATTAAAAAAAAGTTTTAAAACTAAAAGTGACTCACATGTATACATATCAGACCATATACCGATACATATGTGTAAAAAACCATCTCTTCCATTATGAAAAATGTCTATAAAGAATAAACAACTTGATTTTCTTTTTTAAGATAATTTCTTCTATCAACATAATTCTTTTTTAATCGTTTTCATTTAAAACAATGAACAGTAGGTATTTTGAGATAAAAAAAGTCATCAATTTAAGATATCAAAAATGTAACATTTTTTTCTGATTCTATAACCTGAACTAGCCTTTCATAAAACTATTGTACGAACTCCCATAGTAAGCCCTGAATTATATAGCCTAAGACCAAATGTTGAAACATAAATCATTTAAATTAATATATCTCTCTCTATATATATAAAACCACAAGAAGATCACCGTTATACAAACAAACATTGCAGATGTACATAAAGTTTTACTAAGAATGTCTCATTTAGCTATAAGCTGAAAACAAATAGCACTTTTTGCATGTTTAAAATAAGCGCTGGGTGGTGTTCAAAATCTTCTACAATTTTGGAGTTATCTCCCCTACTGACAAAAATACAAATACATGTCCATGTACTCACTGCTTGAACATGCTTTTACAAGAATTCTATGTAATTTGTTACACATATAAGATATAATATATATGGAACTCTTTGAAATATGTAAGTTTGATTCTAATGACATGATTTTATCGTAACAGCATTTTAATGTTTTACTGCAGTTTTACTGAATTTTAAAATAGACTTCCAATGCTGTAACTTTACATCAGCAAACATTCCTCAAAGACCAGTACCTAATGTTTTACCTTCGACACTATTTTTTCCCACTTTTCTACAAAAAAATAATAAAAGTCGGGATTTCGATCTTAGACTCCGGTCCGGCCATTATTTAGAGTGAAGGAAAAAAAACAAACAAAGATCCTGACCTACCGACCCTATTTTTTGCCAATGTAACCCTAAACATGCATATTTTTGTTGTCCTTATAAGTATACACTTTGCAAGGTACAGTACTCAATGCGTGTAACGTTCCCTCGACACGCACGCGAAAACCAAACGCAAACGAACGAAAACGCAAACGAAAAACGAAGAACGAAGAACGTAAATCGCGTTTCTCTAAACAAAAACGAAAAAACGCAAGCTATTGAAGATGAACGCAAACGAAAAATGAAAAATGTAAAACGCAAACGAAAAACGAAAGGTAGAATTCGCCGAAACCGGAAATTAAACGTGATCATAGTAATTGATCCCCACAACGTTACAGCTATTATCTAGGTACTTGTTCACCTCGGCAAGCAATGTCAAGGCCCAGAGCATGATTACAAAAGCTTTGGTCATGGGTGAACTAAACAAAGGACGCATGTATATAACATTTCATAAATGTACGTCTTTGCTGTTCAGGCTTGCAAATACAATATTTTTTCAAAGATACATAAGTAATATAATTGATAGTGTAATAACATGAACAACACTGAAAACGATTGGCGATATATGTACAAAGTACATACAAGATAAAATTGTTGTATACGTATAGCACGTGGTATATACACGACGAAAATCACTAGTCTTTCGTAAAGGTCTTTCGTAATTTCTGTATCCCGATTATGGATATAAAGTTCTACATACAGTTTACATGCATTGACGGTAATTTGAAGAAGAGGTCTTCAAATATTTGAACAAATTATATGAGGAATTCAATGAAAAAATACGCGAAGATTTATGAAATGTACGTCAATAATATAAATTTTGGACCACAAAATGTGTAAAATTAGTGAAAAACAGTCTTCGGCGATTCTTTTATAATTCAAGTCCTCTTCTCCATTAGTATGAAGGAGTTTTTGTCCAAGGGGCTTATGTCCTAAGGGGCTTTTGTGGCCATATAACGCTGACTGTTACAGTACACATTTCAAATTATTCAGAATAGAATTACTGAGGCATATAGACAAGAGGTTGTTCCCACCTGGGGAATTGGACAATGAAGGGGAAGGGGGCAGACCTGTTCTATGTTTCTATGTTCTATTAACACATACATACGTTACGGCCTAATTGTCATGTCAAAGCCATGTTTGTTGTTTTCCACATAGACACTTCTGCAGTAACATAATTGTTTTTTGTCAATATTTACAAAAATGTTGTCATGGAAATCAAATGTCCTAACACTGTCAATAACATTCATTCATTTTAATTCAATTCTATTAGATTTATGAATGCAGTGTTCAAATTATAAATCTCAGCACTAACCCAACTCAAATCCTTAAGATAATAGTCAGGGCCTAATCCCTGGGTAAAAATTTGGATTACTCTCAATTTTGTTTATATGTAAGAATGGTGAAATTAGGCATGGATTCAACGTGTCAATCGAGATAATCACACAACCTCACACAGACGTCATTAATATCTGCGACTTACAAAGCATATATAAACATGGCTGAACAGGCCGACGATCAGTGTGATATTTACATGTATGCAAATTTTCATAACACTGGTCAAGCTGATGATTCCTGCCGTCATCCTAATTACTGCGCAGTATTTGTCTATACACAGCACAGCAAAATTGTGAAATTAATCTTCATTGTTAACATTATTGACCTCCTTTCCCCCACCAGTCTGTACAATAACTTAAGCAATTATTATGTGTCATGTAAAACTGCAGTGCATACAAATGCTTCTGATAATGTTGATGTTGATCATATCCATTGTCAAACTAACTGGTACATTTTTGCCAGATTTCTCTGGCTTGTTTTCTTTAGTTCAGTTTACTGTTTAGTGCTATCCCCTGGCACTGTCACATTGTGTCACTTTCCTTCTGATATAATAATGGTTTAGGCCTAAACACCAATTATTAACCTCATGCTTGGTGCTATTTTCAGACAGCAGACGTAAACTGGTAATGACCAAACAGGTGTCATCGTATCATGATAGCATCCATGTGCAGACGTTTCGGCACCGAGTAGTTTCGGTAGTTCAAAATAAAGTCGGTACCTTCTGAAAGTCGTTTCGGCATTTGCACTTTAGGGTACCGAAGCGACTTCAGCAAGTACCGAAACGACTTCGTAACGAAACGACAGAAGGTTACATTGTACACAGTACCGAACCGACCTGCATTAATTTATAGTTTAACTACTAGCAATTTAATCATAATTATCAAACAATACAGATATATTAAGAGATACATATATTCAAACGGCATCTGACTCAAAGGCAGCATAATTGTCAGTTTATGTGCTGTTATGCCATGATTTAGAACGCATGCATGGTTCTGTTGTCAGGCACTCGCGATGATGATAATGAAAAGCCAGAGTAAGTATACATGTTTTTTAGGCCAACTAAAACAATAGAAAATAAAGGATAATATGAATATCCACCGATACTGATATTGGTGTCTATAACAAGTAATATGCATCTACTTACCTGATATTGCCGGTTATAACTTAAACACCATGGCGGCTTCAACGTTTTTACTCAACCGGACACAAACAATACACATTCCTCATAGGGGGCGCACTAGTGTGCGGTATGATTTTGTGTGATCGAGACACTGCAAACAGATCCATTTCACTGTTGCACATTTTGGACGCATTTTGTAACAAAAATGTGATGATCAGTGCATAAATGATTTACGGATTTTATGATTTCTAGTTAGTTCTACAGAAAATTTCATAAATATCACTCTTTTTAAATGGTACATTTGCCTGTCCAATCGTTCAGAATAGCTCCGAAGGAAGGCGTCTGGTACCCCGAAATATCTCTGTCTGTTGTGGAAATTTACCGAGAACCTGCGAATACCACCATTAGTCAAGGCTGTATTGTGGTCGTTGTATGTAACATTTCCAAAAATCAGACATACCGTTTTGTTCAGAATTACAAGGACTATTTATATGTAGAGTCTCAGATTGTTAAGTTTTTTTTTAATTATTTCACTAGGACGAATTAAACAGAAACCAGTGGTCAAAATGCCGATTTTTGCATGTTTGACCTAAAAATATCACCTTTAATGAATTTTCGTAGCTGACACGATTAATTCAATCGATAGATCACGCTGAGATTAACTTACATTCAAGATTTAAGCAAAATATATCGGTTGCTTTCCTTATTACCCAAATAGCGAAAATAAGCGGGTTGATAGGTTTATTTAGCCCTGTTAACATTTCATTCTAGAACGAAAACTCTGTTGTAACAGAGTTGTCGTTCTATCTCTTCATTTCATATTGCTTTGGTATCAAAATGGCGAGGGCCTTGAAGTGGCAATTCATCTGACCCAACATCATCAAAGTTAAAGTCTGTACTTGCTAATCAATGATTTCTATACAGAGTAGAAATGATTGAAGTCACGATCGTAGAATGAAACAAACTCTAAAGCTACTAAACTATCACTGTGTGCAAACATCGTTAATGTGTTACAGGTGGGTAGAACAGAACAGACGTTATTAACGGTTCGGTGGAAAGCTTCCAGTCACTGATAAGAACAATCGCAGTAGGAATTATGCTGATGATATAAGTGGTCTTGCCGATAAGAACATAGTCAGTGTAGACGGCGGTTAAGTATGCATCGTACAGTAACATATGAACGTTAATCAACGTATCGAAGAAGGTATACCGTTTTATCTACATACCTGAAGAATACATCAATTAAGAATAATAATTAGAATTACTGGTTAATCACAACGACACCCACCATGACAAAGAGTTTTCTTTTCTTTACACAAGTTATGAAGAGCGTAATAAACTCAATGCAAAGATACTTTGGTGTTGGATCATCCTTAATGATGTATGACCACATTACGTTAATAATTCCACGACAGGTGGTGGAATATAGGTATTATCCTAGGTATACATCATTATATTTCTAGATACCATTAACAGAGGTTTTGACAGAAATGTACTCACAGGCTATCATAAGTGGTGATTTGAACAACGGAAACAGATCTTATTACATAACCTTGCATATTGGAATATAACAAGCGTGGTTTACATACATGTGGATGACAGAAAGTGCGATACAGTTCTGTAAACTTCATCCTCCATAGTAATATTTCGGCGAGAAACTATTGTGACTCATTCCCACCCTATGCAGTCAAGATAATCAGCAAGAACTGTTCAAAGCATGCAAATTTACCCGTTAGGTAGTCGAGTTCGTGATGGAAGATTAACTATCATAGATAACAGTGACCAAAACAATACGTGCTCATTATCTTCAGGCGATATATTACAGCCGAGACAACCTACCACAGAACATTTTTGTGAAACGGCTTAATGCGGATTGGATGCAACAAGAATTGTACAAAGTACTGTACCATGAAATAAATATGTTCCAAGGAATCATGAACTACCACTGATGCAACTAAATTATTATATGTGACTATTCTCATGAGTGGATTTACTTCAAGTATTTTTTTATTGCTGTTTACTGGTGTGTAAAGTGCATTTGTTGGACAGATATTTCAACATGACGCGCTTTTAAATATAATGTGCCGATAAAATCAAACTTTGATGGAATACAGGAACAGCTGATTCCAATATGGCAGTACATGTTGTCAATTTCAGAAAGTACAAAAACTATAGCTTCACAATAATGCTATTGTTTCACTCCATTGATGCAATATTTCTCAAATGTTTTATTTTTTGAAATATAATTGGAGATCTTCATTACGTTCAAATTAATTAATTGAGAAATTAAAAATACTGAAACAATATAGGCAAAATCTGATGCGCATTAACACTACATGCAGATTTAAGCTTTCCGGTGTATTTTTGCGCGACACCTGATTGCGTTTACACAAGTGTAAACGATATCCCAGTTTATAAGATTTTATAGCAAGGTAGTATATAGTATATATCTAGTGAACATATACGACATAACCATATAACTAATGTCAAACATTTAACGTATACATCGCAAAGTCGAGGAAATATGAACAATTCAACAGGTGAAGGGTAGCCAAAACACAGCAAAACAATTTATCTCCATATTTGGGGAAAGGATGGTCGGTTGGTTGGATGGTGATCTACCGCTAGTAAGAGAAAATCTTTTAGATGACCCTCAAGACAAATACGGACTTGCTTCCCATCTCAATGAGATATATCTTCACACATTCAAATGGTATGTGCTCAATTATTTTAGATGCCTTTTGCTGTATTTAGTTTTATCAGGTATTTAACATTTCTTAAAATAAGTATATCAGACCACTGACAGCAACAGTAATGCAATTCTGAAAATAATTAGATGAAAGACTATCGGAGACGAATTGCGGCACATTAATGTTAGCTATGGATAAAAAGATATCATGAGTACACCAAGACCGAATTAAGAAAATACGACAATCGGTAAAATTGAGTTAAACTTGTGTCATGTATCAAATACACATCAATAAAGAAATAATTTGGAAAGAAAACATAATTTAACACATCAAAAAAAAAGAGGTGTACTCATTGAACCTGGAAGCAAGTGGCAATATATTTAACTAGAGTCATCCTGAGGTTATAGGAAGGAAGCTACTAAACATATAAAAGCTGCACTTGTGTATCAACAACTTCAATATACTACAAAAATGACAGCAGCAACCATTTAAAACTTCCTATTAATCACCGATATGGTTGTATTGTTTAGCTCTATGTAAACTGGCCACAGAATGGTCAAACTCAATATCATTCTTCAAACAAATGACACCAATCAAAAGTTACCTCCCAATTTCATGCTCTATTATTCATTTAGCTGTTCTGTGCAGATTTCTTTGCACATGTTTTACGTAAAAAAATGCTCACTGGATTTAAAAAGATGAATCTTGAAATAATTTGCATGTTTATTACTTCCTTCTGATTTGTATTTAGGAGCATAAGTTCTAAATAATTAAATGAACAGTGAGACATACTTTGTGCTTGCTATAATGTATTATCCCAGATATTTTGTGCCTGACCGTCGCATTTTAATTCCATATGGATGTGTATATGTCTTGCAGACATTTTTAGTTATGTATTCTAAGTGAAATCATTATTTTTCTTCTCAATTTTTCCCTGTAGTACAGATATGCTGGTGCTTGTAAGGTTTTTTAATTAAACTTCAATTTTAATTTCAATTATCAGAAATCACTTTCATAATACAAGGATGAAAAAAATACTTCGCAAAATTTATGATTTAACAAAATACAGATGTTGGAGATTAAAGTGAGAAAATATGTGATACACCTGAGATAATTCATCTCATTCAGGAGTCAGGTAATACATGGAAAGATGTTCAGTTATCTTCTGAGCCAAAACCCACATATGTTTTGACCGAAAATAACCAGCCCAAAACACGAGAACATAATATACGTTCCAACATAAAAAAGGCTGAATCCAATAATATGAAAACAAGCAACTGGGGAACGATACCTTCACAGAACGGCTATACATTATGATGTAAAACAAGTCAGGGTGTAGAACACTCGGTAAGCGTCGTGCAATTAACTTTTAACATTTTATCCTCGAGTAAAGATACTCCTGTCTATAAACACAGGGTTGGACAATTGTATTCAGTCTTTTACCGCCCCGGGGGTAAATATGTTTGACAGCTCACAGGCGCTAGACCGTGATTTGACAGTCAGTAGTCGCCAATACAAGCGGCAGATACATTTAACTTCCACTATTAATGTAAATTGGTGGGGAAAATAATCAAGCATGGTACTCTATATGTCGCTTGAATTGTTACGTATATTTTTACAACTATTTCAATCAATTTTGATATCACACTGATCTCTTGGCAAACCGCTTCAACATTATATTAGTCAGATTTTAGTAATTTCAGTTTCTCATCGTATCAAATAAGGTATTACCGTCTATATATGAAATGAAGAGAAAAGAGCGATAACATTGTTATCGTTCTTGAACGAAATGTATAACACGGCTAAATAAACCTATCAACCCGCTTATTTTCGCGATTTGAGTCAGTAGAAAACCCAACGATACTTTTTGCTCAAATTTTGAATGTAAGTAAATCTCGGCGTGATCTATCTATTGAGATAATCGTCTTAGCTGTGAAAATTCAAAATGGCGAGATATTTTGATGTAAAACCCCAAAAATCGGTATTTTGGCCTTAAGTTTCTGTTTAAGTCAACTCCAAAATTTCAATAAAAATGCTGAGGAATAGAAACTATCATTAGAAAAAACAGAGGTATTTCTGAATAAAATGGTTTCTTCAAATCTTTGATATGTGCCACAAAACCCCAATGCGATGGTCTCGAAGTTGGGTATATTTTTGACGTTGTCAGGGATTTCCACAGGAATGTTCTAGAATGTACTAGAAGGTTCTAGAAGCGTCTATACATATGACGTCATTTCCGGAAATCCCAATATTGTGTATTGAGGCGGTTCGTTGAAGCCGCCTTGCTGTTTAAAATAAAACAGGCAATATAAGGTAAGTTTATATGCATTTTACGTTTTATAGACATTGGTACCACTATCGTTGGTTATTAGTATTATTCTGAGTGTAATGTTTGATGTTAGAGGTTGTTGTTGTCTGATTTTATTGTTTTTGTAAGCCTCCTGTCAGTGCTGAAGTGTTTCCTCACACTCTTGATTAGTCCTAGGTCAGGATAAGGGTAATTAATATTTAAGCCTCCTGTCAGTGCTGAGTCTGACTGTTTATCATCGCGACTGACTGATCATGACATCATAATCAAGCGTTCTAAACTAGTAATATGGCTTAAAAACTAACAGTTGTACTGTCTCTAAGATAGATGCCGTTTGTAGATACGTCGCTGCTAGTATCTTGCTTGATTGTATAATGAAATTGCTACATAAGCCATAGGTTATCGTCTGTTTAGAATGTTTTGTTGACTGCAGCTAAAAATAGCACCGAGCTTCACATTTTGTGTAGTGCTATACATCATGACGAGTCGGGTTAGTGATGAGATTTGTAATTTGAAGACTTCATTCAAGAAATTAATCTAATATAATTAAAACGTATGCATTGAATCTGAATGAATTTCATTGACAGTATCAAGACATTTTGATTTCCTTGACAATTTTTTTTTGTAAATAGTGACAAAAATAATTATGTTATGTTACTGGAGAAGTATCTAGCCTATGTGGGAAACAACAGACATGCTACATGGCTTTGACAATTAGGCCTTAACGTAGGTATGTGAGATGGGGCTTCAAACATGTCTTTGCCCCCCCCCCCCATTTTATACAACTGAAATGTTCTAAATGTAAAAAGAAGACCCCCAAAACACCAAAATATCGCGCCTTCGGCACTCTCACACCTATTTGTTTTCAAATTTGCGTATACATTAATTTAAAGTGTACAGATGTCTACAAGGATTATAATGATGTAGTAAAAAATCTGAGAAAAATGTATGTAAAGTTTATATGGTTGTGTTGAATTAATCTCCTGTGTAACGACACTTAATGATATATATTATTTAGATTTCTTGAATGAAAAAAAAAATATTTGAACCTAAAAAAAAACTAGCTTACAAATCAAATATGTCAAGATTGAAGAGGGGGGGAGGGTTGTAGAAAATCTTGAGGACCTGTACCTGGCCCCCATTACGTTTCATCTTCCTACACCACTGTATTCTAAACGCTAGTTTAATCCGACAAATTTTATATCAATGGTTCAATATTGGTTAATGAGGCCAGAATGTTTCCGATGAGGTATCATAAATTAAATGACAGAATTATTATAATAGAGTGTTTTTGTTACATAATATATCACTGGTTTTATAATACACAATATGACCTACCGGGTATATTTTTGCATTAACTTATGGTTTTTTTTTTCGATACTGCAACATATGAAAATGTACATGTATTGCGTTTAAAAAAAACGGCTGTGGTTGCCGAATGATTGCGATGTTCAGACATACAAGTATTACCACAAGCTTCATGATTTCTGATGGGGACAATTACTGATTTTCGATGGTGTTTCTCCTGGTACTCCAGCTTTTCTCCACCTTCTAAACCTGGCACATACAAAATGTATGCGTCGTGATTTTTAAAATGACAAACACACATGTACGGTACTGGAGAGATATATGTTCATTTACTTGTCTTTTTTTAAACTTTAAATAAAACATCAACAAAGATAAGTTAAGAGCTTATTGTAGATCGTCATTTTAATGCATGACAAACAGTTACTAAGTTAAACAAAAGCTTTCAAGTTTCAAGCTAAGAGTGAAGTATAGACCCCTCCCCCACACCCATGAAAGAAAAACAAACACTTAACACAAAGCCCATTTATTTATGATCAATTAACACAATTAACTACTGAAGGAAGTTTGCAATTTATTTTTCTTTGAGAGTATTTAATTGGCTGCTTTGTATTTAGCTGTACTATAGCTTCATATCATTTATTACAAATGTAATACTTGAACCACATGTCATTGAAAAGTTTTCATTTGGAATTGGTAAAGAGAGGTAATCTGCTGTATTGTTAGTTTCAAAATTACTTAACAGGATAATGATGAAATAATTAAGAGATATTAGCTATGGAAACACCTTATTTTTGATAAAATGGGGTAAGGGAATGAGCAAATTTATGTGTACACCTCCTGGGCTCCAGCCTATATAATTACTGCACACTCTCAAATACCTAAATCACATGTTTAAGCAGTTATACAACTTTGCAAATATCTACACAACGTGTATGTATACATACCACATCATACCAAAACCGGTGGTGTCCACGACTGCGCATACCAATGATTGCGTACACCGAAATTAAAAGTTCGGTACTGTGAATTCAGTCATTTCTCACAGTGGAAACAGGGCAAACATTGTTTGTGAGGTTATTTTACAGGATTCTGTCTATCATATGGCTGTTCTAACGAACAAAAATTTCACATTCAGCGAAACAAATTCCTGTACCATGCCCAGGTGCTGCTTTTAGCGTGAAAATTGCGTGTTTTTCTTTTATTACAATCATTTTGTCACCGAAACGCAACATCTATGAGAGTGTTGTATGAAACATAGAAGAGGCATGAGTGATTTCCCAGTCACTGTTGACACTCGAAGCGGAGATGAATGACTCGATTACAAACAGCTGTTCAATTAATTTCGTTGTCAATGACAGGAGAGAGAAAATATGAATATGTCAATAAAAATATGCAACTGTTGCGAGAATAAATAATATTCATTTACATGAAAAACTGTAAATATAACGAACTGATTTTGTTGAGGTTATAAGTGTATAATTATAATGCAGCCCATCTTAATTAACGAAAGTTTAAAAAACTAAAAGTGAATCACATATATACATATCGGACCATATACCGGCACATGTGTATGTATGTGTAAAGAAAAACAAAAAAAAACTTCCATTATGAGAAACGTCTATAAGGAATAAACACGGCTATTGAAGAAATTTGACTTTCTTCCATAAGCATGATTTAAAAAAAAATCATCAATATAAGATATCAAAAATGTAATAATTTTTTTTCGGATTCTAGAACCTGAACTAGCCTTTCATAAAATTATTGCACAAACTCACATAATAGGCAATGTGTAGCCTAAGACCAAATGTTGAAAGATAAATTATTTACATTATATATAAAAAGCCACAAGTAGAACACTGCTATATAAACATTCATTGTAGATGCACATACAGTTTCACTAAGAATGACTCTTTTAGCTATATTCTGAAACCAAATATCAATTTTCGCAAGTTTAAGTGCTGGCTGGTGCTCACAATTGCCTGCAATTTTGGAGTTATCTCCCCTACTGACAAGAATACAAATACATGTTCATGTATACATATCCCTTCACTGACTGAAAATGCTTTACAAGAATTATATGTAATTTGTTACACGTTTAAGATATAATACATATAGAACTCTTTGGAATCTCTAAGTTTGATATTAATGACATGATGTTATCATAGCAGCATTTTAATGTTTTACTGCAGTTTTAATGAATTTTTAAAAAAATAGACTTACAATGTTGTAACTTTACACAAGACAAACAGTACAAACCAGTACTGTAAACGCGATTCTAACAAGGGATGGAAAACAAATTATGGAAGGACGTGGGATGGATAAGGGGAGGTAATTGGCTTAATTGCTTGATTTCATTGTAGCTATGCAAACATAGAAACTTATAGCAATTAAGTTGTTTTGTGATTTTTTTTTTTTTTTTTTTTTGTAAAAAACCTTATTTGACTGTTCTTGTTCTCTAAAATACTTATCTATTTGTAACTGAGTGTTTGGTCAGGTCAAGTTATTTATTATTGTTAATTTCTAACTTATACAACAGATTCGTTTTGATGAAATGTTGGTAGCGGAGACTTGTAAATGATTATTTATGAAAATGTATATTTCCAGGTAGAATCCAAAACTTGTGATGTCATATGCATAATATATCCGCTTCGAATCAGTTTATATTTGGCAGAACAACAGTGTATATACTTAAAAATTACTTAAGGCCGACAGGTTTGTTATTTCCAAAACTGCGCAAGGTAAGATAATATAATGAAGCGGTCTTGTAAATGATTTGTGTTTTATAAGAAATATATGTTGTTTTATGGTCCTGTGTTGGTTGAACTATTCTGGTGTATCCTGTCCACGAGTACATGTCATCCATATTAGGTCATTGTATCTAGTATCTGTGTTTTGTCTTTTTTATCGGTCGTGCATGTATTGTTACTACTGTACATGTATGTTACTAGTATTATATTTGCGTACACGGAAAGCCCCGAAATTGCGTCGAATAAATCCGTAAAAGTCATTCCAGATCTTAAAAAATAAATTAGCCTAACCCTTTACTGTGCGGTTTGGGACCGCGGTGGCCGAGTGGTTAAGATGTCCCGACATATTACCACAAGCCCCCCCCCCCCACCTCTGGGATGCGAGTTCGAATCCCATGTTGGGCAGTTGCCAGGTACTGACCGCTGGCCGGTGGTTTTTCTTCGGGTGCTCCGGCTTTCCTCCACCAACAAACCTGGCACGTCCTTACATGACCCTGGCTGTAAATAGGACGTAAAACTAAACAAACCAAAAAACTGTGCGGTTTTCTGAAGGATTAAGTTCCAAATAGGAAATAAAGATGTATAGTACATAAGGAGGGATAGAAGCACGTTTGTAGCGGTGTTATAGGGTTTTAGAGAGGGTATGAAGGGTGGCGGGGTCTACTTTTATAAATATGCATTGTATGTATCTACATGTATAGCATGTAGTCCCATTGTTGTTTGGGTCCATTTTCTTGTAAACTTATATTTCCTTTTGTTGATATAAACCTTAAAGTCATTGTTTTAGAGTTTTAATTTACAGACACAAGTTAAGCGCAACCCCCTTAAACATGAGTTGACACACACGTAGCCTACACGATATTAAATGGCTTACAGAACATAACAATTTTATAGCCCGGAATATGACGATTATGACGATACATTTCCACTTATCAATATAGCAACTATACGTAGCGCGACTTTTTTTTAAAAATGTTTATAATCGCCAATACTGCAACACTGCCCCATTGAATTCCCCGGCTCTAGTCAAAGCTATTTGTCTCAGAAGGCGTCACGAATCTACGACCACCTTGTGATATCAGGGGCGATAAGCGATGCTATCGTTCTAGAAAAGGGTGTTTGTGGACTTCGTTTAAAGCACACGTTATTGAATTCATGTCAAATACAGCCTGTATTTTCTGTTGGAAATCATAAAGTGCATCACGATAAACAAAAATCAACACAAAAATAGCATATTTAAACAAAAAAATTATCACCTTTAAGCAACTTTTTATCAAGAACCTAGATGTCTAGACAACTGATATAGCCTGGGTCATACATAGATTTGTTTTATTTTCTTGTATGTATAAGGCCAAAGAAACCTGTCTGTTTAGAGTTACCCGACCGACCCTAATGCTTTACCTTCAATTCTATTTGTTCCCATTTTTGTACAAAGACAAATAAAATAAAATGGAGAGGAGAAATAGGTTCTCATGTACCCCTCTGGCAGTTTTTCGAAATATGGGTAATGGGAAACATGATTTTTTTACGACCGGTATGATGTCTAGTTTCATTTGATGCTTGTTGCAAATAAACATGTTTTTAAATATTATTGAATTATGCTGAATACGATTAAATCATAATAATGACGTTACGTCTTCTCATTTTTGTGAAATGACGGGAAAACAATGAAATTTTCAGCTTTTTTCCCCTAAAATATCGATAAATGTCATAAATTACATCACAAGTAAAACAATTGATGGACAAAACACCTTGTACCAGTCATTTCGAATTGCACTTACCCTTGTGTAAACATATGTGTATTTTAAAAGGATTTTATGTTTTTAAGCAGAAGAATCGTGTACATCCCCCCTCCCAACACTACTCATAGAGAAAAAAATCTCATAATTATTATTACATAAATTACATATTTCCTGATCTATGATTCATTACCACAAAACTAAATCCTTTCGGTATCACGCCTTGGTTTTCATCAAACTGCTGCATGTTGGCGTAGAGGGGTACATGGGAACCTATTTCTCCTCCCTCACTATCTAGTCCGGCCATTATTTCGAGTGAAAGAAACAAAACAAAACAGAAATCCTGACATTTCGACCCTATTTCTTTGCCAATGTAACCCTAAACATGCATATTTTTGTTGGCCTTATAAAGTATACACTTTGCAAGGTATGCCTCTTGTCCTTCGCTGTACGTCGTCCGTCGGGTGTTTATAAACAATTTACATTTTTGACTTTCAAATTCAATGAAATTTTGCCCAAACCTTTAATGCATAAGGTCAATCAAAATTGTGAATTATATGGCCCCTACTCCTCAAGGGGCTGTGGGAGGGGCCAAAAGGGGTAAAATTGACTAAAATTTCAACAAGAGGCCCATAGGCCTTAACAGTCATCTGACTATTAGCACAATACAACATAGTCTTTTAAAGAGTTTAGCCTATTTGACCGCTGTGGCCTTGAATGAAGGCCAAGGTTATTAATTTGAACAGACTTGATTGCCCTTCATCTCAGCATGCTGCAGGCCAAATATGTGTATCCCGGTCCTTCTGTTTTTTTGAGAAGAAGTCTTTTAAAGAGTTTAGCCTATTTGACCCCTGTGACCTTGAATGAAGGCCAAGGTCATTCATTTAAACAAACTTTCATTCACTTGAACAAACATTTTAGCCCTGTGACAAGCCCAATATCAGGTATCTAGGCCTCCTGATTATTCTCAAGAAGTTGTTTAAAGATTTTAATCTTTATGACTACTTTGACCTTGAATGAAAGTTAAGGTCATTAATTTGAAAAAAAAAACTTGGTAGATATTCATCGAAGCATGCTGCAGGCCCAATATGAGCATCATAGACCTTTGAGTTATTGAGAATAAGGTGTTTAAAGATTTAAGCCTATTTGACCCCATGACCTTGACTGAAGGTCAATTATTTGACTTGGTAGCTCTTCATCTCAGTATGCTGTAGGTTCAGTTTGAATACCCTGAGCCTTTCGGCTCTTGAGAAGAATTCGTTTAAAGATTTAAGCCTATCGACCCATGTCACCTTGAATGAAAATTAAAGCTCATTCATTTCATCAAACTTAGTTGCCTTTCAACCCAGCATGCTGCAGGCCCAATATAACTATCCCGGGACTTTTTGTTCTTAAGAAGAAGAAGTTTAAATATTTTAGGCTATTTGACCCCTGTGACCTTAAATAAAGGTCAAGGTCATTCATTTGAACAAACTTGGAAGCCCGTCATCCCAGCATGATGCAGGCCCAATATGAGTATCCTGGCCCTTTTGGCTCTTTAGAAGAAGTCGTTTAAATATTTTAGCTTATTAGACCCCATGTGACCTTGACTGAAGGTCAATATCATCCATTTGATTAATTTGCTTTATCCAAGCATGACATGGGCCGAATATCAGGTATCTTGGCCTCTGATTATTCAAAAGAAGTTGTTTAAAGGATTTTTGCTTTTTTGACCCGTGTGTCCTTGAATGAAGGTCAAGGTCATTCATTTAAACAAACATGGAAGCCCTTTATCCCAGCATGCTGCAGACCAAATATCGGTATCATGGGTCTTTCGGTTATTGAGTAGAAGTCGTTTGAGTGAAAAGTTTACGCACGGCACACGACTACGGACGGTTCATGATGACAATAGGTCATCCTGACACTTCGGGTCACATGACCTAAGAATCTTCTTCTCCACTCGTAGATGTGGTGGAATCAAATGGTGATCGTAGATTGAAAGATCCCAAGGCCAGAAAAAATGTGAATTTCATGGCCCTTGGATATCAGATATTACCCTAGAGAGGGGGTCAAATTTACTATAGTTTATATTGTGAAAACACATTTATGAGCATTATTTGCTCAATTTTCAATGGAAATGAGTCAAACTTGGTTAGAACTATTAGCCTGAGATAGCAGTTTAACATCATATCCATATTGGTTATGGTTGACCCCCTGGGAGCAGAGGGTTGGGGCCAAAAGGAGTCAAAGTGACTAAAATTTCAAAAATCTTCTTCTCCTCTCGCAGATGTGGTATAATCAAATACTGTTCATAGATTGAAAGATCCCAAGGCCCTGTGCACAAACTGTGAATTTCAATGCCCTGTGGTACCACGGGAGGTGGTCAAATTTACTATAGTTTATATACGGATAATACATTTGCTGGCTCAATGTTCAGAAATGAGTCAAACTTTGTTAGAGTATTTATCTGGCTTACTCCCAGGGGCATGACGGCTGGGCCAAAAGAGATCAAAATGGCTAAGATAAAAAAATCATCTTCTGAATTCTAAGATATGATGGAACCAAAATACTCATCATATATTAGTGGAGCTGGGGTCTCAGATTTTTATCTGGTGAGGGGGTTAAATGTTCTTAAGTTTATACAGGGAAAATTCATTTATGAGTATTATTTTCTCAGATTTCATATGAAATCTCACAGATGAAATGGAACCAAAAATCTTATGAGGTTAAAAGGTCAAATTGATATAAGCATTGACTGATTTTAAGAGCCCGATGAGCATATATTTGTCTTTGTTTCATTCTTTATCCTAACTCAGGTGACCGTTAAGGCCCATGGGCCTCTTATCTTTAATCATATCTTCTTCAATTTACTTCAAACCGTGATATGATTTCTTAACATAATGAAATAGTTCTTAGAGTGATATCCCTTCCGTCTCTTCATTTAATCTGCGACACTCCTTCAGGTGTCGCCCCACTATTAAATATCAGAATCACTGGTTAACCACAATGACACCTACTTTTATTTGATGATCGAGGCCCCGATGAATTACATAGGAAAAGAGATTAGCTGAACTTGAAGTAGGCGGAGTTAAAAATAATTGAAGTCTCATTTGCTGAAGATCGGCTGAACGTTTTGGCTAATTAATATTTCTAGCACATCCTAATAAAAACGGCTACTACCGTTGAAAAGAGCGCTCATTTTCCTTTCAAATTTATCATACACACATATACATAATCTCCTTACTAATAATTACAAACCCTATTTGCAAAAACATTTGTCTAGATTTTTGACAATCGGTTAATGGAAATCCATGTCTCCTGCTCGTAGAATACGCATGAGCGAGGCCAAAACTATGATTATACGTATTGATCATAAACCTTAGGGATAATATATTTCATGTGCAGTTCAGCTTATCTGCTTGTAGAATGGAGAGTTTGAAATGACAACTTGATTTCATTCACCTAGACATATTTTTTAATCAATTTTGTAGCTCTAGACTTTCTTGATAAAAAAGTTCCATTTCCTTTTAACCGTGATTAATTATATTTTATATGATCATATAGATTCAGAATATCCACAACATGATATGTCACAAAATATAGATTTCGGCATTATCTAAAACTTCACGAGGATTTTACTTAATTATGTTTAAATCATCATATCTCTTGTTTTCTTTTTTTATATATTATTTGGAGATGGTAACATGCTGACTTTTTTTAAAAGTTTACATTTGTTTTTTTCAAGTAAATGGTCGCTGCTTATCCCACTTTAAACTTTTTTTCAATAAAGTTAATTATTTCCAAAAGCTAATTATATTAAATCTACTTAGATTTAAAAATTGAGTTGTACTTTTTGTTATCGTTGAAATCAGGTTCTTTACCATAAACGGTGTTTTTATTATTTTAAGTATACATTCACTGTCACTATAATTCATTTTGCAAATATTGTATCAGTTTATAAGAAAAATCATTACGGTTTTTGGTATACGTACATGTATCTGTCTTTCATATTTAAAACCCCTAGTTTATTAGATTATGACGGGTTTCATGGTACCTAATTATAAGCTTACATATATTTGTATTGCATTTAACACATTTAACACCGGTCCATTTAACACATACATTGTGATTTGTACCAGTTTACAGAAATCCTAACGATTATTAATTTGTAATCGTAAATGTATATTAAGATCAAATTTGATAGGTTTTCAAATTTAAACAACGCCCGCGTCTTAACTTTCTTTGTGTCACACATATTCGCGTACAATTAAGAATTACATGTGATAGGCCTATGCATGTGACAAAATTATAACCTTTCAGTATAATAGGCAAAATATACCAAAAGTACCAGAGATGGAAGATGAAGATTTCTACGTGCATTACATGTGTGTGTATCTCCAAACTTGAACTGCATGTAAGGTAGATCTTATATATAGATCATGAGTTTCCTGACCTTCCAAAATTCATATTGTCGATAATGAAAACTAAGCCGCGAACTAATTAATAAATGAAATAACACCAACTGTAATATGATCAATCTTAGGATATTACAATTGTTTATGCTGACATATCATCGGTCCGTCTTCGGCACAAACACCAAATTGTAACATCCAAACCCACGTGACCTTCAAGTCATATTTGGCCCCGGCCATCTTGTAAACGAACCATCCAATGAGAAAACGTTTTGATTCTCGAAGCCGCCGAGTACTTGTCTTTGATCACAGGTTTACGACGCGCAAACAAACAAAAAATACTAAAAATACTGAAAGGTTGTTTACTTAGCCCTGTATCCCATTTCCAGAAAAATGGGGTAATTAATTTTAAAATGCTCTGAACACCACAAAAGTCATTTGATCTGAATAGTTTAGCTTACATTGAAGACAATTCCTTACTTGTCACTATGGTATATGATATGATGCGATTAAGGGCGAATTTTATTTCATATCGAAAGTTGAATTACGAGGATTCGTTAGTCTGAAAAGTACACGCTACATCCCCAGGTCACGATTCCTTAATGAGAACAGACCGAATCAAATCGCCATCCATTCAACGAATGCATTCCTCAAGTGCAGATCCTCAATATAAGCTCACTTACTTATAAAAAAATGCATATTGGTATCCCTTAACGGTCACACACAACAACACGCCACACAAGCATGATCAAGGGTATCGAAGATAACATGTTCGAGCAAAAATGATTACAAATGTGTAATCGCGATCGATGCACATTCTACTGTAGAAATTCCGCTCAACATCAACGGAATGCGTTACGCTTAACGTATATCAAGATGAAACAATAACAGGTGAATTCAACTTTCCAGTCATGTGACATTGAGGCCTACATAAATATATGAACAAAAATGAACTTCGTAACTGTTAGAAATGCAATTGATGTGTTTATTTATTGTCTCCTTTGGTAATGCATGCATACCAAATTTACACTTGAATAAAGGAATTGCATGCATTATGCATTAACATTCCAAATTATGAATGATACTTTGATTGTAATATATTTATTTTTAATGTTTACACCACGAAAGTAAACAACTTAAAGTATTTTTGTAAAATAGTCAATTATCCCTGTGCTTTGTAGACAGTGATATCTCAACAATCGTGATAACTTTTTTATCACTTACCTATGCTATGTTACAGTAGTGATACAACCAATTTCGCTGAAGATTTTCTGTTGGTTTGTATCACATATGTGTGATAAAATATCTTGTATCACCCTACTAGCCCGAACTACTTCCACGGGGAATTCCCTGTTCACAAAACACACGCATTTTAGGGAAATGCCCTCTGCAGTCGAATTATGAAATACAAAATCAAGAAAACATCACCTGTATTTAAATGCATTTCTAAAATACCATGCTAATATTTTAGAAGTGGGTTGCATATGTATTTAACAACATAGATTAATAGAGTATTTCCCGTGATTTCTGCATGGATATATCAATCAATGTAACACTAAAACGTTGCGTTCGATTGGCCCGCGGTACAGTACATATATGAAACCTAGCCAATATGATTTAAGAAACAAACTGTGGATTTATCTACTCACCTGATGGAAAACGAATTTGTCCAATTTCTTTAAACTGTTCCTATGTACGCGTCCAACTACACTAGACTAGGACTAGGTACGTTTCATAGTCCTTTTTATACACTTGCACATGTTCCTTCTCACACCACACAAGAAACCCAGTAAAATCCAATATGACATATGATTTTTTTCATAGTGACCTCCATCCTTGTGTATTCATTATTTCATGAATGAATTGTGACGCGTTTTGACGAGCTATGACGTAGTGACTATGTTGGGAGAATTTGTGCTATAGACGAGAAAATATGAGTTTAAGGAAATTTAAGGACATTCCTTAAATCATAGTTTGACCAGCATCATGTAAATGTGAAATTTGCGGTATTTGATAAAAGCAAAACCACCCATATGTGTTGATCTGACGAGTTTTTTGCGCGGATGGAAAATATCAATAAAAATATATATTTTCTTCCGCACAACAAACTCATGCATTCCGACTCGTCAGATCAACACATATCGGTGGTATTGCTTATTTAACGTGTATAACACTCGGTAAGCTTTGTGCAATTAACTATTAAAATTTGATCCCTTGTCTCATAAACACAGGGTTGAAAAAAAAATCAGTCGTTTACCAGGGTAAATATATATGACAGATTACAACCGCTAGACCGTGATTTGACAGTCTGTAGTCATCAATACAAGAGGAATTTATTTCGATGCATTGAACTTCCACTATTAATGTTAATGGATTGGGAAAAGAATCGAGCAGTTTCCCCATATATATTATTTCATAATTTATGCTAAAAAATTCAGTCAATTTTCATATCTCTGTCCACTTGGTAAACCCACTGAATAAGACATTAGTTATATTTAAAAATATTAGTTCATCAACGTATCGAAGTCGGTATTGCTGTTTTATATACATACATGAAGAATACAGCAAATTGAGATTTTTTATTAGAGCTGCTGGTTAATCACAATGATACCTACTTTTATTTGATGATCGGGGGTCCAATGAATTATATTGGATAAGAGAGAACATGGTAAAATTGACATGGTCCACTAAAACAATAATTATAGAAACAAGTGCGATCCGCTGTATGCTTTAAATTCCAATATGTTGCTTTTATAATATTTGATTACGCAAGATGTCAGTATTTGTTATGGATTGTTTACTTCATGAAAATGTATTGTGTGTCTACTTTGCACAAATATTTGGTCATTACTATAATACAACTTTTGAAGTTCATAATCAATATTAAACAGTACTTAAATTGTTGGCATATTTATCTAATGCAATAAAACATTAAAATATTACCGTTATTCTCAACCATTACACAGAAGCAAATACATCTCATCCAAGATATGTTTGAGACCGATATATATATCGTATACTCACCTTATTTGGGTCTGACCCGTTGCTCAACAACAGCTTTACGATGTCTGTATGTCCATTTAATGCTGCCAGTTCCAATGCGCTGCACTAAAACAAATCGAGGTATTTTAGTTATATTAGCCTACATGACATAACACTAGACATTGAATATTCTATTAGTCAGATTTTACTAATTTTAGTTTTTTCAACGTATCGAAGAAGGTATTACCGTTTCATTCACATACATAAAGAATACAGCAATTAAAAAAATCAGAATTACTGGTTAATCACAATGACACTCACTTTTTCTTAATAATCAGTCTTCCGATGTTTTTTATAGGAAATGAGATAACGTGGTAAAATGGACATGGTCCCACTAAAACAATAATTATAAAAAAAACATACGCTGTATCCTTTAAATTTCAATATGTTGCTTAACTTGTTGGCATGTTTATGTCATTTAATAAAACTTTAAAATATTACTTTTCGCTCATTATTAAAAAAAGCAAAAACATGTCCTTAACGATATGTTTGAGACCGATATATATATCGTATACTCACCTTATTTGGGTCTGACACGTTGCTCAACAACAGCTTTACGATGTCTGTATGTCCATTTGATGCTGCCATTTCCAATGCCTTGTACTAAAAAATCAAGGCATTTTAGTTATATCAACCTACATGACATAACACTAAACTGGAAAAAAATGGTATGATAGAAAGTATTGATAAAGTGTTCAATGATGAGGGCCTGGAAGTGGCAATTCATCGGACCCAACATCATCAAGTAAAACAGCAAATTTAAAGTCTGTACTTGCTGATCAATGATTTCTATTCAGAGTAAAAATAATTATAGTTACGATCGTATAATGAAATAAACTCTAAATCTACTAAACTATCACTGTGGACAAACATCGTTAATGTATTACAGGTGGATAAAGTAGAACATACGTCATTCTATGTATACAGCATTTCATTCCTAGATACTATTAACAGAGGTTTTGACAGAAATGTACTCAAAAACCATTATAGTATATCAAACATAAGTGTGATACAATTCAGTAATCCTCATCCTCAATAGTAATATTTCGGCGCGAAACTACAATGACTCATTGTAAAATTCAATCAAACCAAGGTTTTACACGCGGTTATTTCAGCTTAATAGTTATTCTTCAACGCTAGGAGTCCATACATATGTGTGTATTTTCTCAGCATGGGTACATGTAATCGACAATAAAATTGATATATTGTCACCTGATTCACAAGTCTTGATCAAGCTCGTCAGATAAACTTCTGATCATAAGAGGGCCTGGGCGTTGCTGCGGACAAGGGACGTGTCAAAAGGAAGGGGTCAAGTCGACACAAAAAACACAAAAAAAAGAAGTACCAAATCAGGGTGAACGCTGAACCTGGCAGCGACAGGGATACTGTAGATGTATATAAAGCATATATAGACAAAAGACCAGCTTGCTGCTAAGCTGATGCCGATCACTTATACCTAGTCTCGGTCATACACACAAAAACGCCACAACAGAATGACCAATGGTGTCTTAGAGTACATGTGCAAGCAAACATGATTGCAAATGTGTCTTCGCGGTCGGTCAAGTACTGTGTAAATGTCGCTCAACATCAACAGAATGCATTAAGCCAAACGTATGTCAAGATGAATCAATAACTGGTGGATTAAATTTTTCAGTAATGTGACCATAACATTGAGGCCTACATAATTATATGAACAAAAATCGTAACTGTTTGCAATACAATTGATGTGTTCACTCACTGTCTGTTTTGAAAATGCTTGTATACCAAACTTACAGATAAATTAATTCCATTATGCAGTAAAACCTATATCATAAATTAAACTTTCATCATTTGATTCAGATATATTGATTTTAATGTTTACACCACGAAAGTAAAGTACTAAAAGTTTTAGTGAAATTGTCAATCACCCCTGTGCTTTGTTGACAGGGATATCCCAACAATTAGTATAAGTTTTTTCACATGTATCGCACTCGGGAAGCAACGTGCTATAAACTATTAGCATTTTATCCTCGAATCAAGATATCCTTGTCTGCTAAACACAAGGTAGAACAGTTTTATGAGTTGTTTACCGTGAAAAAGATCAAAGCTCATAGGCGCTAGATCGCGATTTGACAGTCAGTAGTCGTCAATACAATCGGCAGTTATTTCGATGCATTGAACTTCCACTATTAATGTTATTCAATGTCAAAAAAACAATCAAGCCTGGTACGTTATATATATCGCAACAATTGCAACATATTTTCTGCCAAAATATTTCAATCAATTTCCATATCGCTGTCCACTTCGCAAACCAATCGAAGAGCCAGAAGAGGTGAACGCTGAAGAAACGGACATGGATGGTACCCACAGGAATGAAATATTAAAATGAGATATTGAGCGATATTCATACGTGAGTTACTCTTTATACGTTATAAATGGTCAATTTCAAATTGAATTGCTCTCACATGCAGACACTAATTATGTGTTATATCAAACAAAACCATAACAGGTGTTTGAAAGGTTTCACGAAAAGGGTATTCCGGAAAACTTTTCAATTTGTAGTGCAGCATATACATGACGTTACCTGACTGCCCAATGGGATGACACTATTTACATTTATAAACCATTTCCCATCCCACCGTGTATTCAGAAAATAAATGTTTTGGGTTTACTTGTTTAAAGACATGTTCTGTATTTATATGATACAACATCAACGATACAATTCTACCATGTGTCCATCTTCTTATGTATGTCATAATTGGAACGGAAGTCGAAGATCGATGTTCCATTGCAATGATATCATATAGTATTATATATTTAGCAGTGCCAAAATCGAAGACATCGTACTTCAAATTCGGTTATATGTCTATTGAAAGTGACAGTTAACACATCATATCAATCATCGAAACTTCATACATAGATTTTCCACGTGTGTGACATTATCGTTACACAAACTGGCTATAACGTCATCAAATTGTCCGTTATGTCTCTGGTGTACACGTGCACCACCGCCAATCAGAAACCAAAACATTATATCAAATGTTTTTTATGATTGCGATTTTTTACTGAAGTTTAAAGAGATATACGTTGATAACAAAAAAAAATTACATTAATAGGGTCTGCTCCATGGCTCAACAACAGTTTCACAATTTCTGTATGACCATTCTCAGCTGCCTCTGGCAATGGAATATCCTGAAATAATACATATCTGAAATCGAATACATCGTACTTCAAATTCGGTTTAATGGGTATTGAAAATGATAGTAAACATAATGTATTAATCATCGAAACTTCATACATTAATTTTCCACTTGTGTGACAATACCATTACACAAACTGGCCATGGCGTTATAAACTTAACCGTTATGTCTTTGGTGTACATCTACACCACAATTTATCAGAAGCAGAGTAATACGTGGATGACAAAAACAACTCACCAAATTCTGATTTGCTCCATGGCTCAACAACAATTTCACAATTTCTGTATGACCATTCTCAACTGCCTCTGACAATGCAATATCCTGAAATAATACATATCTGAAATCGAATACATCGTACTTCAAATTCGGTTTAATGGGTATTGAAAATGATAGTAAACATAATGTATTAATCATCGAAACTTCATACATTAATTTTCCACTTGTGTGACAATACCATTACACAAACTGGCCATGGCGTTATAAACTTAACCGTTATGTCTCTGGTGTACATCTATACCACAACTTATCAGAAGCAGAGTAATACGTGGATGACAAAAACAACTCACCAAATTCAGATATGCTCCATGGCGCAACAACAGTTTCACAATTTTTGTATGAACATTCTCAGCTGCCTTGGACACTGTACTACCCTGAAAGAAAACATACCCAAATTTTAAAAGGTGTACACCTGTAGAAACTAATACTGAGTGTTTTGATGTATATCAAAGTAAATTGTCGTTCGACAGCTTTTGATTACAACTAACGCCAATACATACTGGTAAGGATTGCTAATTTTGTTTCTTACATTAACTGATTAAGAAAGTTAATCTCGTGCAAATGAAACGAACTCCGAACACTTCATTCATGATAATAATTTCATTCTTTGGACGTTGTTGATTATCGGCGAATCGAATATGCAAATATCTTTATTATCATGCCTATTCTTACGTTAATAATAAAGCGATAATGTTATTTTTCTTGAAAAAATATACCAGAAATCAACAGTTGATCTTTCTACCACGTTGGGATTTACAGTTTTACAGAACAATTCTTGTTTGAATCTTAGAATATACTGATCAGCGAAGCAAGTCGGTGTCTCTGTTACATAACCAGACAATTGTCATGATACTAGGCTACTTAGTTTGTAAATAATCCATGGACAAAGTTGATAACTACTGTACGGGTTGTTAAGTAGGCCAACTTCTGTTTGTGTACGGGTACTAGAGATGGTATTGTACGAGTAGTTGAGATTGTTCATTAAATCATAATTGGTTGAATGTGTGTTTAAGTGGCGACGTTTCTGTAGCATACATGTACTCATTTGTTTCAGAAATTTAAAAAAAACACACTTGCCATACATCCTTTAGATGAAAGCATCAAGTTGTCATATTAGTCGTCGGGAACCCTTATATAATTACGTAATCGCAAAATAATAGAACAATGTTAAGACTGTTTGTTAATTAGGAATCTATTGAAAGCTACGTATCTTTAGTAGCAATAAAGATGTTACAACAAATCTTGCTTCTGAAGCCCTATATGTGTATCCAGATTAAAACGTGTCAAAGAGGTCACTTTACAATAATTGATTAATAAGTGTGAACATGTGAAATTAGATTTTAGACCACTGCTTAGCTTCTCGGTTTGACTTAATATGTACTCTCTTTCAGGCACAATCCCTATTTTTAAATCTATCTTATCTCGAATTGTGTATATAATATGGTGTTGTATAACCTATTGATTACTTTTCCCGATTTCTGTGTGTAAACATTATAGCACATACAACTTAAGGACTCGATTAAAAACATTAAAAGCAACAATTGTGTGTGTCTATCATTTTGAACAACTTAGGCAACAACTACACCTCCCGATCATTTAGTGATCATGAGCGAAATAGCTGTCAAACAATTCATTGATGAAAATGTCATGGTTAACTGTCATATATTTTTTACTATAATGGAAATCCAAATAAACGAATTGAACAAATACCATCCGATCAATTCAACAAAAGCATCTCTAAACTTTAATTACATGTACGTCAGAAAGTTGGCAGTGAGTACCAGATTAGCAATAACCGAGAAATGATGCGGTTTATTGGAACGGTGCTTGGAACGTCATTGATACGGATCGAGTTTTGTTATCAATTTTCCTGTTCTTGTGTGTCAGAAAACCTTAAAAAACAAAAAAAAAGATTTAAAAAGAAAGGAATTGAACATATATGCATAACGTCTAATATAATTATAGATTCAGAAATAAATGAATTGGTGACTGTAAAAAAACTGGGGACAGCAATACGTGAGGACCTAATACATACATTTTTTGGTTTACTTACACGCTTCACTTTGAAGGAAGGAAAAGAACACAGAAAATTATGCTGTGAAGATATCCAGCTGAAATATGACCAAGGACCTGAACAAGAGGTTTAACAATTTAATGAATAACAAACCAAAACTGGAGCCGCTATAATCATAAATAAATGAAGTGAAAAAAACATGTTTGAACGTTGAACCCGAAGGTGACAGGTGTACTGTAGATGTACATAGAACATATAAAGAATAAAGACCAGCTCACTTCTATGAAGATCCCATCCCTGTTACCTAGGCACGGTCACACAAACCAAAACGCCACATCAGAATGTTCAACGGTGTTGAGGAATACATGTTCGATCAAACATGATTACTATTGTGTCTTCGAGGTCGGAGCACAATTATTGTGCAAATATCGCTCAACATCAACGGAATTTGCTACGCCAAAATATGTCAAGATGAAACATTAACTTATTGATTGAACTTTTTAGTCACGTGACCATAACATTGAGGCCTACATAATTATGTGAACAGAAATGTAGTTCGTAAATGTTAGAAATGCAATTGATGTGTTCACTCATTGTCTCCATTGGTAATGCATGTATACCAAACTTACACATGATTAAATTAATTGCATGTAATACGCATTAAAATTCAATATGTTATAAGTTGATTTAAGAAGTATAACGCTCGGCAAGCATCGTGCAATAATCTATTAAAATGTTATCCTCGAGTCAAGATACCTCAGCGTACTAAGCGCAGAGTAGAACAATTATTTTCAGTCGTTTACAGTGTTAAATATGTATTGCAGGCTAGACCGTGATGTGACAGTCAGTAGTCGTCAATACAAGCGGCATTTATTTCGATGCATTGAACTTCCACTATTAATATTATTCAATGCGAAACAAAAACAATCAAGCATGGTACGTTATATATATCGCAACAATTGCAACATATTTTCTGCCAAAATATTTCAATCAATTTCCATATCGCTGTCCACTTCGCAAACCAATCGAAGAGCCAGAAGAGGTGAACGCTGAAGAAACGGACATGGATGGTACCCACAGGAATGAAATATTAAAATGAGATATTGAGCGATATTCATTCGTGAGTTACTCTTTATACGTTATACATGGTCTATTGCAAATTGAACTGCTCTCACATGCAGACACTAATTATGTGTTATATCAAACAAAACCATAACAGGTGTTTGAAAGGTTTCACGAAAAGGGTATTCCGGAAAACTTTTCAATTTGTAGTGCAGCACATACATGACGTTATCTGACTGCTCAATGGGATGACACTATTTACATTTGTAGACCATTTCCCATCCCACCGTGTATTCAGAAAATAAATGTTTTGGGTTTACTTGTTTAAAGACATGTTCTGTATTTATATGATACAACATCAACGATACAATTCTACCATGTGTCCATCTTCTTATGTATGTCATAATTGGAACGGAAGTCGAAGATCGATGTTCCATTGCAATGATATCATATAGTATTATATATTTAGCAGTGCCAAAATCGAAGACATCGTACTTCAAATTCGGTTATATATCTATTGAAAGTGACAGTTAACATATCGTATCAATCATCGAAACTTCATACATAAATTTTCCACTTGTGTGACATTATCGTTACACAAACTGGCTATAACGTCATCAAATTGTCCGTTATGTCTCTGGTGTACACGTGCACCACCACCAATCAGAAACCAAAACATTATATCAAATGTTTTTATGATTGCGATATTTTACTGAAGTTTAAAGAGATATACATTGATAACAAAAAAAAAAACTTACCATAATAGGGTCTGCTCCACTGGCTCAACAACAGTTTCACAATTTCTGTATGACCATTCGCAGCTGCCTTTGACAATGCAATATCCTGAAACAATACACATCCGAAGACATCGTTCTTCAAATTCGGTTATATGTCTATTGAAAGTGACAGTAAACATATCGTATTAATCATCGACACTTCATACATTAATTTTCCACTTGTGTGACAATACCATTACACAAACTGTCCATGGCGTTATAAACTTGACCATTATGTCTTTGGTGTACATCTATACCACAACTTATCAGAAGCAGAGTTATACGTGGATGACAAAAACAACTTACCAAATTTGGATCTGCTCCATGGCTCATCAACAGTTTCACAATTTCTGTATGACCATTCCCAGCTGCCTTGGACAGTGCACTACCCTGAAACAAAAAAAAAATCAGAATTTTAAAAGGTGTATAACTGTCGAAACTAATACTGAGTGTTTTGATGTCTATCAAAGTAAATTGTTGTTCGTTAGCTTTTGATTACAACTAACACCAACAAATACTGGTAAGGATTGCTAATTTTGTTTTACATTAACTGATTACAGTACTTAATGCGTGTAACATTCCCTCAAACGCGTTTGGGTTTCGTTTGCGTTCCATTTCGTTGAGTGTCGTTTGCGTTTCCTTTCGCTAATCGTTTTTCGTTTGCGTTTGCGCTTCCGGATTCGATTTCGCTCGCTCGCGTTCGTTTGCGTTCGTTTGCGTTTGAGCTTTTATTTGAATTCGTTTTCGTTGTTCGTTTGCGTGCGTTTGCGTTTCGTCAACCGGATGTACTTCTTTTCGTTTTGATTGGGAATTGTTAGTTGCGCATGCGCAAGCAAAAACTAAAAATGGAGTCAACTGCCGGTGTAGCACTAGACCTATTTCACTGTATGTTCCAAAACATTTGAAACTTTAATTATATAGAATATGTAACAGGGTGCAGGATTTCTAATAATTTTAATCATGGACTCGGGACCCAGAAATTACTGTACATTTATATTTAATTTGTACATGTACATGTACTGTAACTGTAGTCTGAAGCTTAACCTACCGAGCTGTAGGTATATGTCATCTTTTCCTAAAAATACGTGTTTATCAAATATCACATTTACACTAGTACAAATGTAAAACAAATACGATATCTCTGTATTTCATGAACTATTTTCGGTAACATTAATTTACGGACATCTTTTACTTGGATTATATATCAAGGACGTATATATCTACTTATAAATCCTTAGATACTCCATTACATTAAAATACGATCCGGTCAATTGAAACTAACTAATATATCACGATCTAAATTTATTTTCTACACGTAGAAATACCCACTTCCCGTTACGGTACAGTGAGTCAGGTAACATCTGGACCGTAACTCAGGTAAGACACGTGTTATTTGCAGAGCTCCGGTCTAGCCGTTGCCGCTGGGTGTGATCAGGTGACACTAATTAATTAACATAAATAATCGCCCAGTCTCGGTCATGGTCCGACGGGCTTCTGAAAGGGGAGTTATTTCAATTCATTTTATACCGTTCACGGTCCATAAGTGCAAGTTACAACATGTCAAATATACAATTTATATTACAAAAGAGACGGAAAGTGATATATATACCACGGATATTAAATTTTTCAGCAAATGTCTCATATTTTTCACTTTTCTCACCTTTTCTTAAAAGCAAAATAGATAAATCAAGGATTTATAAGTGTGGTAATCGAAGTCATTGGTGTTGTTACTTGTAAATCCTTGGATAAATTTACCAGAATATTGTAATTCTTTAACGTTGTTAACACTTACAATTTAACTTTAAAAAAAACAACTTGGTCTTTGGTATTACTATTTCTTAATATAGTTTTGGCGTAAAACATCATAAATTGGACATTGTAATAGAAAGTGATATTCATCATCAAGTAAGTTCATTTAAATCACAACATATACGATAGATTAATTTGTAACATAAAATTATAACAAAAATTATCATTGAATGTTTGTACAGTATACCATGTGTTGTAATACAGTAAATACATTGTTAATAACCTCTTGTCTATATGCCTAATTAATTTTATTCTGAATAATTTGAAATGTGTACTGTAACAGTCAGCGTTATTTGAATACTATATTCCTTCACCAATCGTGTTTGAATATGTACGAACATACATATACATGTACCACTTACATGTAATTACCCAAATAACGACAGAAACATATTTGCAGAATAATAGTAATATGAAATTAGGATAAAGAACAAATAATAATGAATTATAAAAAAATCGCCCAAGACTGTTTTACACTAATTTTACACATTTGGTGGTCCAAAATTTATAATATTGACTTACATTTCATAAATGTTCACGTATTTTTACATTGAATGTCTCATATAATTTGTTCAAATATTTGAATACCTCTTCTTAAAATTACCGTCAATGTATGTAAACCGTATGGTGAACTTTATATCCGTTATCGGGATACAGTAATTACGAAAAAACTTTACGAAAAACTAGTGATTTTCGTTGTGTATATACCACGTGCCATACGTATACAACAATTTTATTCGAAAGAAACATATTAGTGCATTTTTCCTCGTGAAAATGATTGTCAATGTCAAATTATATATATGTATTTTTTAAAATATATTTGTATATATTATAGTTATATAATTTTCAAGTGTGTGTTTTTTTTATAAGATACTGATAAAATGCCTATTGCTGAGTGCCAATCGTTTTCAGTGTTGTTCATGTTATTACACTTACAATTTTATTATTTTTGCAAGCCGGTACAGCAAGGACGTACATTTATGAAATTGTATATGCATGCGTCCTTTGTTTAGTACACCCGTGACCAAAGCTTTTGTAATTGTGCCCTGGGCCGTGACATTGCTTGCCGAGGTGAACAAGTATCAATGTATACTAGCTGTAACTATATTTAGACTAATCCGGACCATTATACAACCGTTGTGCGGATCGATTACTATGATCACGTTTAATTTCCGGTCTCGGCGATTTTTACCTTTCGTTTTTCGTTTTTCGTTTGCGTATTTCGTTTTGCGTTTTTCGTTTTTCGTTTGCGTTTCATCTTCGATAGCTTTCGTTTTTCGTTCTGCGTTTTTCGTTTAGAGAAACGGATTTTTCGTTCTTCGTTCTTCGTTTTTTCGTTTGCGTTTTCGTTCGTTTGCGTTTGGTGCTTCGTTTTCGTTTTTCGTTTCGCGTGCGTGTCGAGGGAACGTTACACGCATTAAGTACTGTAACTGAATTAACTTCATTCCGAAAATAATTTCATTCATTGGACGTTGTTGATTATCGGCAAATTGAAAATGCAACTATCTTTATTATCGTGCCTATTCTTACGTTAAACTAAATCTTGAATATGCATTTAATTTCAGGGAGAATCCTGAGTAATATATATAAAGCGATAATGTTTTTTTTCTTGAAAAAAATATACCAGAAATCAATAGTTGATCTTGCTAACACGTTGAGATTTGCAGTTTTATAGAACAATTCTTGTTTGAATCTAAGATTAGACTGATCAGCGAAGCAAGTCGGTGGCTCTGCTCTGGTACAAAACCAGACCATTGCCATGATACTAGCCTACTTAGTTTGTAAATAATCCATGGAGAAAGTTGACAACTACTGTGCGGGTTGTTAACTAGGCCAACTTCTGTTTGTGTACGGGTACTAGAGATGGTATTGTACGAGTAGTTGAGATTGTTCATTAAATCATAATTGGTTGAATTTGTGTTTAAGTGGCGACGTTTCTGTAGCATACATGTACTCATTTGTTTCAGAAATTAAAAAAACACATGCCATACACCTTTTAGATGAAAGCATCAAGTTGTAATATTAGTCACCTCAACTCCTTATATAATTACGTAATCTCAAAATAATAGAACAATGTTAAGACTGTTTATTGATTAGGAATCTATTGAAAGCTACGTATCTTTAGCAGCAATAAAGATGTTACAAATACAAAATTTCTTGCTTCTGAAGCTCTATATGTGTATCCAGATTAAAACGTGTCAAAGATGTCACTTTGCAATAATTGATTAATAAGTGTGAACATTTGAAATTAGATTTAAGACCACTGCTTAGCTTCTCGGTTTGACTTAATATGTACTCTTTTTCTGGCATAATCCCTATTTTTAAATCTATTTATCTCAAACTATTTATCTTTATGTATATATTATGGTGTTGTATAACCCATTGATTACTTTTCCCGATTTCTGTGTGTAAAAATTTTAGCACATACAACTTTAGCACTCGATTAAAAACATCTAAAACAACAATTGTTTGTGTCTATCATTTTGAACAACTTAGTGACCATGAACGACAAAGCTGTCAAACAATTTATTGATGAAAATGTCATGGTTAACTGTCATATCATTTTTTACATAATGAAAATCAAAATAAACGAATTGAACAAATACCAGCCGATCAATTCAACAAATGCGTATCAAATCTTTAATTAAATGTACGTCAGATAGTTGGCAGCGAGTACCAGATTAGCAATATCCGAGAAATGATGTTCGGTTCATTGGAACGGTGATTGGGACGTCATTGATACGGATCGAGTTTTTTTATCAATTGTCCTGTTATCATGTGTCAGAAAAACCTTAAAAACAAACAAAAGGATTTAAAAAGAAAGAAATGGACCATATATTCACAACGTCTGATATAATTATAGATTCAGAAATTATAATTGGTTTACTAACACGCTTGACTTTGAGGAGATTTCCATCTGAGATATGACCAAGGACCTGAACAATACTTTTTACAATTTAATGAATAGCAAGCCAAAACTAGAGCCGTGATCAACATAAATAAATGAAGTGAAAAACCAGGTTTGAACGCTGAACCCGAAGGTGACAGGTTTACTGTAGATGTACATAGAGGCTATAATGAGAAAGGACCAACAAATTTCTTTTAGGATCCCATCCCTTTTACCTAGGCACGGTCACACACACCAACACACGCCAGACCAGAATGATCAACGGTGTCTTATAGTACATGTTCGAACACAAATTATAACTAATGCGTTATCGCGATCGGAGCACATCTACTGTGCAAATTCTGCTCAACATCAACTGTATGCATTCCGCTTAACGTATTTCAAGATGAAACAATAACAGGTGGATTGAGGCCTACATAATTATTTGAACACAAAATGTATTTCGTAACTGTTCGAAATGCAATTGATGTATTTCTTAATTGTCTCTTTGGTAATGAATGTATACCAAATTTACACTTGAATAAATTAATTGCATGCATTATGCATTAAAATTCCATATAAGGAATGATGGCAATATATTTATTTTCTAATGTTTTCACCACGAGAGTAAAGCATTAAAGGTTTTTTAATATAAAAAGTGAATACCTGCTGTGTTTTGTAGAAAGGAATGTCTCAACAGCCGGGATAACCTTTTTAAACTTGTATAGCACTGGGCAAGCATCGTGCAGCAATAAAATATTAAAATGTTATCCTTGATTAAAGATACCCCGTCTACTATATACAGGGTTGAAAAACATAGTCAGTCTTTTACCAGGGTAAATATATATGACAGATTACAGGCGCTAGATCGTGATTTGAGAGTCTGTAGTCATCAATCCAAGCGGAATGTATTTCGATGCATTGAATTTCCACTATTAATGTTAATGGATGGGGAAATAATCAAACAGGTTCCCCATATATATAACGCATCAATTACTTCATAATTAATGCTAAATATTATATATTGTTGTCCACTTGGTAAGCCCACTGAATAATATATTAGTAAGATTTTAGAAATTAGTTCCTCTACGTATCGAAGTAGGTATTGCCGTTTTTTATACATACCTGAATAATACAGCAATTTAGATATTTTATAAGAGATGCTGGTTAATTACAATGACATCCACTTTGGCTTAATGATCGAGGGCCCGATGAATTATATAGGAAAAGAGATATCATGGTAAAATTGACATGGTCCATAGAAACAAGTGCGATCCGCTGTATTTTTTTAAAATTTCAATTTGTTGCTTTTAGAATATTTGATTACGCAAGTTGGCAGTAAGTGTAATGGACTGTTCATTTAATGAAAATGTTTTTTTTTCTACTTTGCACAAATATTTGGTCATTACTATAATACATTTTTTGACATTCATAATCAATATTAGACATTACTTAAATTGTTGGCATGTTTATGCCTAGCTGCAATATTACAGCTTACAAGACTTTTTGACAGAAAATGGTGTCGTCTTTAGAGCTTCATTAGGTGCCTATTACTGCTAATGGAGCAAGTAATGATTATGCAAACAATTATAAAACGTTTGTTTGCATTTTTATTGTACCTGTTTAATATCGCTTACCTACTAGGCAATAAAACTGAACCACATAAAATATCAAACTCTCATCGAGGCATTATTTTTTTTACATAATAATATGAACGTTTTTTTCTGAAGGGAATTTATACGACAAGTCCACAAATTGTGAATTTGACCTCTTGTGAGCGGTACGGTAGATATTAGGAATGGTAGTTATGATTGTTTTGGACAAAAACAATATGCAAATGCATGTATACGCATAAAATAATTGGAAACCTACAGAGAAGTATAGAAAACTATGCCCGAGTGCTCCACTACGACACATAGGGACCAATTCGTACCCGGCCGAAAGGTCTAGTAGGCCGGGTACGTATATTCGTTCTAGTTTATACCATGCAATAAAACATTAAAATGACACTCTTTTGCTCCTTATTACACAAAAGCAAATACATCTCATACAGATATGTTTGAGACCGATATTTATGGTATACTCACCTTATTCGGGTCTGCTCCGTTGCTCAAACAACTGTTTTACGATGTCTGTTTTCCTTATATCTGCTGCTATTTCCAATGCGTCACACTAAAACAAATCGAGACATTTTAGTTGTATCAGCCTACATGACATAATAATAAACTGGAAACAAATGGTATGATAGAAAGAATTGCTAAAGTGTTAAATGATGAGGGCCTGGAATTAGCAATTCATCGGACCCGTATCATCAAGTAAAAGAGCAAAGTTAAAGTATGTACTTGCTGATCAATGATGAGATAGAAATAAATAAACTGTGCAACTGAAAACAACTGGGGACAGCAATACGCGAGAACCTAATGTATACACAGTTTAGTTTACTAACACGCTTCACTTTGAGGGAAGGGAAAACACGGACAATTATGCTTTGGAGATATCCAGCTAAAATATGACTAATGACCTGATCAAGAGGTTTAACAATTTAGGGAATATCAAACCAAAACTAGAGCCGCTATAAACATAAGTAATGAAATTGATTTCAGTTGGGCAGCATACTCGTCTAGAGATGGCTCATTAGCTTCAACATGGAGACTCTTCACAGGTGTTGTTCGAAAATCTCCATTTGCGAGACGCAGTCCCTGATTCTGGATAGGGTCAAGCATCTGTGGATAAGAGCTGCGAGCCGATCCATAGACAATCGAGCTGTAGTCAAGTTTTGATCTAATAAGTGCCAGGTAGATACGCAGAAACATTTCACGGTTTGTACCCCAATCAGAATGGGAAAGAACACATAGAATGTTCAGCACCTTCGAGCACTTGTCCTTCATATGTTTAATATGTGGAACAAAAGAAAGTTGGAATCAAATATTAGCCCAAGAAATTTAGTTTGTTCAACAACTGGAATTGTAATACATTTTATTACGTTTTTGACAGAAAAACATACAGACAGTTTTTGATCTAGAAAATCTTAATCCATTTCTATCATCCTATTTTTTTAATTTGCCTACACATTTTTGAAGCTGTCGTTCTATAGTGTGCATGCTCTTCAACAAGTCAAGAAAGCATCCACTAATAGAGACCCTTTCTGTATATTGGACAAGACATTTCGTTATGATGTAAATTTGTAAGCCAAACAGTGTGACAGACAGGATACCACCCTGAGGGATACCCGTCTTCTGTGTTTCTGTTTCTGAATAAGTTGAACCCGTTTGAACTTTGAAATGCCTGTCAGATATAAAGTTTGAAATAAACTTTGGCAAAGTACCACGAATACCGATATCATGGAGATCGTTCATGATTCCATATTGCCAAGTTGTGTCAAGTTTTCAAGGTCAAAGAATACGGCCACAAAATGTTCTTTCTTGGCAAAGGTTTTCTCGTATAAATGTTTCTAGCCTATCTAAGCGGTCTACCGTTCCCCTGCGGTTTTTAAAGCCGCTTTGCAGGGGACTTAATATATTGTTTGATTCCGGGAACCAGAGTAATTTAGTATTTATCATACGTTCAACAGTTTTACAAATACAGCTCGTGAGTGAAGAAGGACAATAGTTATTGGCATCAGTAGAATATACTTAGTTAGTCTTGTAACTGTTTAAAAAAACATACATGGAATTTCGTCTGGTCCAGCTTCCAAGTCATTTGATTTCTCGAGGGACTCGAACAGTTCTGGTATTCTCGAAAGGCCTGTTATAGCTTTCAGTATTGGAGGATTTAAAATTAAGACGTCTCTTTTTTTTCTTTTTTCTTTTGTTTTTTTTTAATTTTTTGGAATGATTTTTGACGGATTAATTTGCAACAACATTGTTGGCAAAGGCGTCAGCTATTTCGGATTTTGATGAAAAGATTTTATTTTTGTAATGAGGTTGGAGGATTGTGTTGTTTTTTTATTTTCCCATTGGTTTTACAAATCATTTCCCAAACTTTCTTTGAGGATGTATTGGAATAAATTTTTGAGACGTGCTTTTTCCAAGTATTTCACTTATTAGATTTATAGACCTTCGAGCTTTTGCGCGCCACATTTAAAATTGTTATAGTTTGCGAAGCCAAGTACCGCATCAGAGCTCCATTTCTACCAGATCTATTGATAAATGAGTCATTTGAGAGAAGGAACTTTGTAGGTTTTGGCACGGATTTAGGTAAAGTTTGTTTTTGTAACGATAGAAGGGAGTGCTTCTGTGAAAGTTTTAATGGGGTAATCGAGGTTCAAAAAATAGCTTCGATGAGCTCCTCGGCGTATGAGGTTTTATATTGAACCCAATCCGCCTTATGTAAAATCCAACGAGGAATAGGCTCATCAAGGTTTGGTGATCCTATGTTTTTTTAGTATAATTGGAAAGTGATCGCTCCCACAAAGATCATTGTTGATCCCTCTTATCATAATCCAGAAGAATTGATGGATGGTATAACGATAAAGCAATGTGGGTAAGCGACCCAGAGGGTGTAAATATGTTGGGGCGTTGGTGTTATAAAGACATAAGCTATTTTTATTAATAAACTCTTCGATACGTCTACCTCTATCATCAGTGCCCAAGAGGCTATTATGACCTTTAAAGTCACCCATGCTAATATATGGCACTGGTAGTTGCGATACGATGTTACTCAGTTCATCACAACTTTAATGTATTAGTTAGAGGTTAATGTATAGAACATGTTGTTATTTTCCTTTGAAGAGTTGCACTTATAGCAACAGCTTGTAAGCTGGATGTGTCTGTGAGGGACGTTTTATGCACCACCACCGTCACACGACCTGATGCGCGGCCACCTGTTGTTGGATATTTTGTGTATAGTGTAAATTGTCTGAGATTGATGTTGTCTTTCAGCATTATTTCTTGTAGGGAGAATATAGATGGGTTTTTTGTTTGTACAAGATGTTTTAGTTATTTTATATTCGCTTTAAATCCGCGCATGTTCCTTTGTATGATAGTTTTTGTCACTATGGTGCTCCCTGAAGATAATTTGTCGGACCAATAGGACCACTTGAAGTAGGCTGTTTGGTAACAGTAAATGTGCTGTCACCAAACTCGCTGTCGTCCGAGATAATACCATAGCTGTTCCAACAACGGACAGTGTCGTCTGATCCCGTACTGGGTATGTTGTTTATTGATGTAAGCCTCGGCACCCTTACCTTAGTGGCTTTTGTATGCCGTTGCTCCTGTGGTGGTGCGGTTGCTGATCGTTTGGCGTTACCAACAAGCTGTTTAACGTCAATAGACGGTTGGGACAGTGTTCGTCTATGACGAACGGTGGCATTTTTTTTCGTGTTTTTTTGTGCTGCTTGTGTGTTATGAAGTGCATGGATTGGAGACTCCGGTTGAATTGGCGTTTTAGTTCCAGTTTGCACAGCAAGTGGTTTTGTCTGTGGTTTGTACTGTGGCTGTGCATGGTTTTGGAGGTTGTTTCTGTGGACCCGACTTGCAGGTCTTAGCATCAGTCATGTCTGGGATAGCATTGCCCCAATTAGGCTTATCAACCAAGGCATGGACTGACGCATGTTTGACTGTGACACTGTCAACAGGCGTCTTTGCGCGAGTGATTTGTGCATAAGTGACTTCAATCAAGTCTGAACACTCGACTATCCTCCTAGCTTCGGGGAAGGAGACACCTCGATTATTTTTACCCATTATATCTCCCTCTCCAGAGTTCAAGCAGGGCAGGTGCAAGCAGACGCAGCATAGTCACCTCCACAATTGACGCTGTGCCGGTCGATTCGTCTTTTTCGTCATGACCTTCACGGCAACAGTACTGACATACCATCTTCCGTCTACATTTGCTCTTATGATGGTCTTACTTCGGGCAGTTACGGCACCTCATTGGATTTGAGATATAGACGTTGATAGTATAACGCTGGTAACCAACAGTTACGCTCTGTGGTAACGTTGGTGTAGCGAACGTCAATATGAAGGTGTGTGTTGGGACCAAGTTCCCACTTTTTCTGGCATTATACGTTTTACATTAGAGACAGGAATGCTCTCCTCTTGGAAGTATGACAGTATGTCGGCCTCATTGTCATTGCGCAAGGCTGGGCACCTGATTACCCCTTGCTGCAATTCAATGACGAGTGTGATTTTACACACACACCTAGGCCGGAAAACTGGTGGTTCCAAGGAGGTTATCCGCTTGTTGTTTGCGGTCAATCTTTATGTGGAGATCACCCGATCCCAACGGTTTGCCAGATTTGACATTGCCAGCAATGCCTTTGATGCCCTTTCGTAATAATAGAGGCGATAAACATGCAGTGGTCTTGCCACTCTTTGCAGAGGACATGACCAGAAAATGTGGGAATGTGTCTGTTGTACATTTTGTGTTTGTTGATTTGTGGTCGCTTCCTATTGGGGGGATTTTGGTTTTAGTTCATTTTTTAGAAGCCATCTTTCAAAGTTTATTACTATTCGCTATCTGTGTCCCAACCCACCTCGGAGCACAACAGGGGGACACCTCATGCTGACACGGATATCCAGTGTCAAAGTGCCAGGGATACGCAGAATAGTATACTCGTAAGAATATTTCAAACAAGAAAAATTCAAATCAAGCTTGTGACAACACGCTCTCGAGATCAATAACAAATGTTAGTCCTGTACACCCACAAGATCGATCAGAATTAAGACAGTTCAAATTAAACTCGCGATTGACCCTAAACCACTGACTTCTTTGAAATCTAGGAACCAAGGGCTCGGCATGACCAGCCGATTGATAATACAGGGCCCATATTACCTCTCGTCTAACCGGAGTCTGAAGCCAAAGTCGTGCGGAGCAGTAACAAAAGGAAGAAAAAAGAGCAAAACCTATTTAACCTCCAGGACCTTCTTCCCTGGGTACGGGATGCAACCCACGGCAAACAGGTTGGCTCAAATTGGACCTACTGTGAAAGCCTTCGGCTACACTGATATCATTCGAACGCACATCACACCCCAAACGTGGTGCGCATCACCCCCCCCCCCCCCTAAAAAAATAAAAGTGGTACGCATCCGCAAGAGACCAGTGCACCTAGTCTCGGGATTTGGACCCAGCTATCATGGATACCTCACCAACACGCTTAAAGGACCGGTATGATGTCTCGCGACAAGCTTAAATTGAAACGAGACATCACACCGGTCTAAAAAAACATGTTTCGAAAAACTGCCAGATGGGTACATACTAAAGGAACCTATTTCTCCTCATTTCATCTCCAACTTTACGGTAGCCCCAAGACATCTAGACAGGGAATAATGGATTGTCGTTGTTAACTGCATTCCCGACTCTTACATATACTAGATCACTGTGTATCTGATTCAAGAAACATCATGACACTAAATATTGCGGCCACTAGCGGATGTAATTCTTAGGGTCAATTTTTCCTGAAACCTTATGTTCTAAAAATGCCATATGTAAAGTTTTATGCTTTCTTCAAAAATCTTTTTGCCAAACAAATCGCCTTTGCCGTGCCACTATAATGGAAACATCAACAGTAATTTTAATACAAAACATAACCATAAAATATAAAATATTTTTGATAATCATATCATCAAACTATGTTTTTTTTGTTTTTTTGTTTTTGTTTTTTTTTTTGCTAAATATGCATTTCCAATCTTTGGATTATTGAATGTTTAATATATAATATCTCAACAATTGAAACGTAACAAAAGTACCAAAAATCCTAAATTTACAAATAGACGTCTTATTGTGAACGTGTAAATAATCGGAATAGGTCAAGTTGAAATATTAATCGCAATGTACAACAATGTATATATTACAAAAAGATTACAATGAACAACTAAATAGAACGCAACATTAACCCACATGAGTGAGACATGTAAGAACAATGGAACTATATATTCCCTATGTAGAGTATGGGAACACGACTAGTGTCTCAAAATATGAAAACCGTGTCTATATTACCAATTGTATATCAATGTAATAATGAATTAGTTTCATATTTATTATGAAATTTCGACTAGGCCAGATACATCATTAAGTCTATCTCCTATACGAATATTTTAACTGCAAAAAGTTATAAGCATAAGAAAAGGTATCTCTATGTGGATTTGTTAATATAGTTTTGGAATCTCAGTGGATTTCAACAGACACAAATAGTTCATCATTGATTGTTCACAAATATATGAATGCATTCTTTGTAATATTAAATTTAAAAACTAAAATTACTGCATTCATTTCATTTGCTCCTATTCATTATAATTGTTATATATTTGTAATGAAGGAGAATCGTTTGTATATGTACATGATAAAAGGTATAACAAAACATTTGAAAAAAGAGCTGTTTGGTCATCTAGTTAAATATTACATTTGTGTGACCTTAAACTGAGTCAACAAATCTACATTATCGACCCCATCGAAATGTTATACTTGTATCATATCTAAACATAACAAGATTACACAGATACCATTGATATCACTTACAAATTGCATTTTGTATTTTTGATTTGATATATCCTCAAACATTTAAGAATTGATTGTCAATTTTGTAGCTTGCATTGATTGATGAAGAAAGTAAATTTCGTGCAAAGCAGTTCATGTACCATTTGCACGACATTAATTATCTTCATTAGCCAGTGCAAACAATAAAATTGATAACCAATCCTTAAACGTAAACCAATTCAAATTTTCCGCTAAAAAGGCAAATATCAAATATTTGGCATAACATTATCATACAAATTTGTAACATTGTATCAGTTATCGTACATGTATGCACAGCCGTGGAACAGCCGCCACTCAGTTTTCTCGTCACCATGGCAACACAAAATACAGTTTCGAAAATAGCTTCATTATTTTTGACTGTATTACGATAAAAAAACCCGACGATTTTGAAGTATTATTTTTACGTATGATACTTATTGTATTATTTTTTATCAATTGTCGTGTGGTTGAAAATGCATTGTTACCTCCATGGTTACCCTTTCTACCACGTCCATTTGATCCATCGTATTGGATGACCCTATAATGAAAAGATATTCTTATTCCTTTGAACCATAAGTACTGTTTTTTCAATCATATTGGTTCTAATTTACTCAATGGAAATACTCTTTTAATGGTCTCTTCCTACATAAATATAGATATAAATATCGTTGTGTGATTCGAATCATGATCGAATATGGTCTGTCATCTCGAGGCAGCAGGTACAAAAAAGCGGCAGCAAATTATCATTTCTGTTTGTTTATCAAACACTTTCGTACACATGTTACACTGCCGTTGTTCAGCGGTCCATGGATCTTGAAAAACCTCATCGGAGGTAGAAAGAGACTGGGGTGCTGATATTTCCCTGGTTACCACTCATCTGGGGCTCCTTTCGGTTTTAGTTTTCTCCGTATTTTTCTTCATTCTTGTTTGAGTCTTGAAATGCGTGTATACACTCCCGGTGATAGTATCACAACCTTCTTTACATCAATATGCACATTTACTGCATAAAACGGCAAATATGGCAAAAATACTACACCGTGGCTATATAGCTTCCAAATACACGACGGTATCTATCGCGTGACGTCACAATATTAAAGTTTTATTAAAGTCAAAATCATGGCGTTAGTATCTCGTATCACAGTATATATATTATGTTTACTCGGGCACATCTTTACAATAACTCGGAACTCTCAGACCTGGTCCGATCTATTCTGATCTGTACGGGTATCGTCGATGTCGATCAAGTGATGCAACTCGGATTTCCGATATTTACGTTTTAAACATGAAATTGACCGCTATTAAAATGCATGATATTTCTATCTGAATGGAATATTTCCCTTTTATGGATCTGAAGCATCATATATATACATCCATATTCACATAGTAAATGTTTTAGGATAGTCTGTTGGAATGAAAATTACATGAAATATCACTTTAAAAGTCAATGTAATGTATTAAAGTATAAAAGCCTTTGAACCCTGAATGACATTTAATTTTATCTAATAAAACAAACATGCACTTGAGGTAATATCCTCTTCAATCTTCCGAATATTGTCCTGTTTGTGTTCTACAAGACATCACATATGGAATAGTTTATTACTTTCGGTGGTATAGATTTTCTAACAAAACCTAAGAATGAGCATCTGTATTTTTATATTATATTGACATTTTTTGTATAATATTTTTTTTTACATTTTAATATCAATTATTTTCGACGACTGTTTTTTTTACTGAAAGCTTATGTACGATATATTATTTAAATGTGAATAAGACTTAAGTTAAGTATTTTGATTAATATAAGTCTTCCTTTGTTACATCTATAATTATTTCTAGTGAAAACTCAACAAAAAACATGTTTAACGTCTTTAAACCAGAAAATTAAATTTGTTTGTACTTATTGTTTGTACCGACATTGATAACGTATGTACCCACGATCCGATTTATATTGATCAATGACAACAACTCTTGCTTAAACTACTAACCTGAACATGGAACAAATTGTCCTCCCTCTTCTATCCCCGGGGTTTCATCGTTTGAATGACCTATACGAAAACATAAAGAAGTCAATTATTTTCAAATTATGGTACAAAAATCCATGAAATAGATATATATATCAACGCCTTATAAAACGTATCGTTGGTGTAATAGTACTTTTGTGTACCTTCAACGATTTTTTTAATTATTTTGTTTACAAATATATTATGATAAAAAGCGTATCCTCTAAAATGTCATTAAAATGCCTTATTTATGGAATAAGATGGCTGATGTTTTTATAAGATATATTTTGTAAAATAAAGATACATAATATCTGATCCGAATTTTATACTTTATATCAGATATATCTTAGATATAGAATGTTACCTGAGTGTCTATGTGATATGGAATTTATTAAGGATTACAATAATTTGATATGCTACGAGCCTTTATGTGACATCATAATAGTGTCATTACACATGTGCCTTACGATATTTATGACATAGCCGTATGACATGGCTAGACGGGCCAGTTATGTGATAAAATATATATAAACATCGATGGAACGATCACTAGAGTATAACAAATATCATGACATAAACATAACATTCCAAATTGAATGTTTAAAACATATTACTTAACCACTAACCTGATATTGGCCTCCCTTCTATCTTCGGAACTTCGTCTGAAAAGAAAATCACAAATGGAATAAAACTATTCCATAAGCATCAAATACCCGTCCCTATTGTATAGATTGTGGAAGGCAACATTATTACGTCAAATTTGTTCGTGGAAAAAATCCTATAGAAGCTCTGTGTCAGGTCCTTTACCGAGAGGGGCTAGAGTCGGTATTAGCTAATATCAAACTAAACAAAAATTACCTTAAACTGTTTGATAAAACCAAGTCTTGTAGTCAAGTATTAAGAGCAATATTTTTTTTCAAAAGAGTAACATAGTTCCAATAGCTTCAGGAATGTCTTACCCAGTCGCAAACTGTAGACTGTGTGGAACAGATTTGCCATTAAATCTGTTTTCCAGAGACTTTAACTGTAGAATTGCTGACTTACTGATAATATTATATTGAACTGTATACGGAAACGTGAATTATAACGTACTAAGGTGTGCATATTTTACAAATGATAATAATAAAACCAAAACAATAAATTTTACATTATTTATTATTTACATTAATATGCACATTTACTGCATAAAACGGCAAATATGGCAAATAAACTGCACCGTGGCTATGGAGCTGCCAAATACACGACTGTATCTATTGTGTGACGTCATAACATTAAAGTTTTATAAAAGTCAAATTCATGGCGTTAGTATCTCATGTATCACAGTATATATATATTACTTTTAATAGGGCACATGTTTACAATAACTCGGAAATATCAGAGGTGGTCCGATCCATTCTGATCTGTACTGATATCACCGATGTCGATCATGTGATGCAACTCGGATTTCCGATATTACCCGAACATTTTAAACATGAAATTGCCCGCTTTTAAAATTCATGATATTTCTATCTGAATGGAATATTTTCCCTTTTATGGATCTGAAGCATCATATGTATACATCCATATTCACATAGTAAATGTTTTAGGATAGTCTGTTGGAGTGAAAATTACATGAAATATAACTTTACAAGCCAATGTAATATATTAAAGTATGTAAGCCTTTGGAGCTACGACAACTGAATGACATTAATTTTATCTATTACAACAAACATGCACTTGAGGTAATATCTTCTTCAATCTTTAGAATATTGTCATGTGGGTGTTCTACAAGACATCACATATGGAATAGTTTATTATTTTCGGTGGTATAGATTTCCCGACAAAACCCAAGAATGAGTATCTGTATTTTTATATTGATATTTTATCTAATAAAACAAACATGTACTTGAGGTAATATCCTCTTCAATCTTCCGAATATTGTCCTGTTTGTGTTCTACAAGACATCACATATGGAATAGTTTATTACTTTCGGTGGTATAGATTTTCTAACAAAACCTAAGAATGAGCATCTGTATTTTTATATTATATTGACATTTTTTGTATAATATTTTTTTTTTACATTTTAATATCAATTATTTTCGACGACTGTTTTTTTTTACTGAAAGCTTATGTACGATATATTATTTAAATGCGAATAAGACTTAAGTTAAGTATTTTGATTAATATAAGTCTTCCTTTGTTACATCTATATTTTTTCTAGTGGAAACTCAACAAAAACATGTTTAACGTCTTTAAATCAGAAAATTAAATTCATTTGTACTTAGTGTATGTACCGACATTTATAACGTATGTAACCACGATCCGATTAATATTGATAAATGACAACAACTCTTGCTTAAACTACTAACCTGAACATGGAACAAATTGTCCTCCCTCTTCTATCCCCGGGGTTTCATCGTTTGAATGACCTATACGAAAACATAAAGAAGTCAATCATTTTTAAATTATGGTACTAAAATCCATAAAATAGATATATATAATCAACGCCTTATAAAACGTACCGTTGCTGTAATAGTACTTTTGCGTACCTTCAACGATTTTTTTAATTATTTTGTTTACAAATATATTATGATAAAAAGCGTATCCTCTAAAATGTCATTAAAATGCCTTATTTATGGAATAAGATGGCTGATGTTTTTATAAGATATATTTTGTAAAATAAAGATACATAATATCTGATCCGAATTTTATATTTTATATCAGATATATCTTAGATATAGAATGTTACCTGAGTGTCTATGTGATATGGAATTTATTAAGGATTACAATAATTTGATATGCTACGAGCCTTTATGTGACGTCATAATAGTGTCATTACACATGTGCCTTACGATATTTATGACATAGCCGTATGACATGGCTAGACGGGCCAGTTATGTGATAAAATATATAAACATCGATGGAACGATCACTAGAGTATAACAAATATCATGACATAAACATAACATTCCAAATTGAATGTTTAAAACATATTACTTAACCACTAACCTGATATTGGCCTCCCTTCTATCTTCGGAACTTCGTCTGAAAAGAAAATCACAAATGGAATAAAACTATTCCATAAGCATCAAATACCCGTCCCTATTGTATAGATTGTGGAAGGCAACATTATTACGTCAAATTTGTTCGTGGAAAAAATCCTATAGAAGCTCTGTGTCAGGTCCTTTACCGAGAGGGGCTAGAGTCGGTATTAGCTAATATCAAACTAAACAAAAATTACCTTAAACTGTTTGATAAAACCAAGTCTTGTAGTCAAGTATTAAGAGCAATATTTTTTTTCAAAAGAGTAACATAGTTCCAATAGCTTCAGGAATGTCTTACCCAGTCGCAAACTGAAGACTGTGTGGAACAGATTTGCCATTAAATCTGTTTTCCAGAGACTTTAACTGTAGAATTGCTGACTTACTGATAATATTATATTGAACTGTATACGGAAACGTGAATTATAACGTACTAAGGTGTGCATATTTTACAAATAATAATAATAAAACCAAAACAATAAATTTTACATTATTTATTATTTACATTAATATGCACATTTACTGCATAAAACGGCAAATATGGCAAAAATACTGCACCGTGGCTATGGAGCTGCCAAATACAAGACTGTATCTATGGCGTGACGTCACAATATTAAAGTTGTATTAAAATAATCATGGCGTTAGTATATCGTGTATCACAGTATATATATTACTTTTACTTGGGCACATGTTTACAATAACTCGGAAATATCAGAGCTGGTCCGATCCATTCTGATCTGTACTGATATCACCGATGTCGATCATGTGATGCAACTCGGATTTCCGATATTACCCGAACATTTTAAACATGAAATTGCCCGCTTTTAAAATTCATGATATTTCTATCTGAATGGAATATTTTCCCTTTTATGGATCTGAAGCATCATATGTATACATCCATATTCACATAGTAAATGTTTTAGGATAGTCTGTTGGAGTGAAAATTACATGAAATATAACTTTACAAGCCAATGTAATATATTAAAGTATGTAAGCCTTTGGAGCTACGACAACTGAATGACATTAATTTTATCTATTACAACAAACATGCACTTGAGGTAATATCTTCTTCAATCTTTAGAATATTGTCATGTGGGTGTTCTACAAGACATCACATATGGAATAGTTTATTATTTTCGGTGGTATAGATTTCCTGACAAAACCTAAGAATGAACATCTGTATTTTTATATTGATATTTTTTGTATAATATTTTTTTACATTTTAATATGAATTATTTCCGACGACTGTTTTTTTTTTACTGAAAGCTTATATACGATATATCATTTAATTGTGAATTAGTCTTAAGTGAAATATCTTGATTAATATAAGTCTTCCTTTGTTACATCTATAATTATTTCTAGTGAAAACTCAACAAAAACATGTTTAACGTCTTTAAACCAGAAAATTAAATTTATTTGTACTTAGTGTTTGTACCGACATTGATAACGTATGTACCCACGATCCGATTTGTAATGATAAATGACGACAACTTTTGCTTAAACTACTAACCTGAACATGGAACAAATTGTCCTCCCTCTTCTATCCCCGGGGTTTCATCGTTTGAATGACCTATACGAAAACATAAAGAAGTCACTTATTTTTAAATTATGGTACTAAAATCCATGAAATAGATATATATATCAACGCCTTATAAAACGTATCGTTGGTGTAATAGTACTTTTGCGTACCTTCAACGACTTTTTAAATTATTTTGTTTACAAATATATTATGATAAAAAGCGTATCCTCTAAAATGTCATTAAAATGTCTTATTTATGGAATAAGATGGCTGATGTTTTTATAAGATATATTTTGTAAAATAAAGATACATAATATCTGATCCGAATTTTATATTTTATATCAGATATATCTTAGATATAGAATGTTACCTGAGTGGCTATGTGATATGGAATTTATTAAGGATTTCAATAATTTGATATGCTACGAACCTTTGTGTGACGTCATAATAGTGTCATTACACATGTGCCTTACGATATTTATGACATGGCCGTATGATATGGCTAGAAGGGCCAGTTATATGATAAAATATATAAACATCGATGGAAGATTCACTAGAGTGTAACAAATATAATGACATAAACATAACATTCCAAATTGAATGTTAAAACAAACTATTGCTTATCCACTAACCTGATATTGACCTCCCTTCTTGCTTCGGAACTTCGTCTGAAAAGAAAATCACAAATGGAATAAAACTATTCCATAAGCATCAAATACCCGTCCCTATTGTATAGATTATGGAAGGCAACATTATTACGTCAAATTTGTTCGTGGAAAAAATCCTATAGAAGATCTGTGTCAGGTCCTTTACCGAGAGGGGCTAGAGTCGGTATTAGCTAATATCATACTAAACAAAAATTACCTTAAACTGTTTGATAAAACCAAGTCTTGTAGTCAAGTATCAAGAGCAACAAATTGTCTTTTCAACAGAGTAATATAGTTCCAATAGCTTCAGGAATGTCTTGCCCAGTTGCAGACTGTAGACTGTGTGGAAGGGATTTGCCATTAAATCTGTTTTCCGGAGACTTTAACTGTAGAACTGCTGACGTACTGATAATATTTACATTGAACTGTATACGGAAACGTGAATTCTAACGTAGTGAGTTGTGCATCTTTTACAAATAATAATAATAAAACCAAAACAATAAATATTACATTAATTTAATATTTACATTAATATGCACATTTACTGCATAAAACGGCAAATATGGCAAAAAAAACTCCACCGTGTCTATGGAGCTGCCAAATACACGACTGTATCTATCGTGTGACGTCATAGCATTAAAGTTTTATCAAAGTCAAATACATGGCGTTAGTATCTCGTGTATCACAGTATATATATTACTTTTACTTGGGCACATGTTTACAATAACTCGGAAATATCAGAGCTGGTCCGATCCATTCTGATCTGTACTGATATCACCGATGTCGATCATGTGATGCAACTCGGATTTCCGATATTACCCGAACATTTTAAACATGAAATTGCCCGCTTTTAAAATTCATGATATTTCTATCTGAATGGAATATTTCCCTTTTATGGATCTGAAGCATCATATATATACATCCATATCCACACAGTAAATGTTTTAGGATAGTCTGTTAGAATGAAAATTACATGAAATATCATTTTAAAAGCCAATGTAATATATTAAAGTATGTAAGCCTTTGGAGCTACGACAACTGAATGACATTAATTTTATCTATTACAACAAACATGCACTTGAGGTAATATCTTCTTCAATCTTTAGAATATTGTCATGTGGGTGTTCTACAAGACATCACATATGGAATAGTTTATTATTTTCGGTGGTATAGATTTCCCGACAAAACCCAAGAATGAGTATCTGTATTTTTATATTGATATTTTTTGTATAATATTTTTTTTACATTTTAATATGAATTATTTCCGACGACTGTTTTTTTTTTTACTGAAAGCTTATATACGATATATCATTTAATTGTGAATTAGTCTTAAGTTAAGTGTCTTGGTTAATATAAGTCTTCCTTTGTTACATCTATATTTTTTCTAGTGGAAACTCAACAAAAACATGTTTAACGTCTTTAAATCAGAAAATTAAATTCATTTGTACTTAGTGTATGTACCGACATTTATAACGTATGTAACCACGATCCGATTAATATTGATAAATGACAACAACTCTTGCTTAAACTACTAACCTGAACATGGAACAAATTGTCCTCCCTCTTCTATCCCCGGGGTTTCATCGTTTGAATGACCTATACGAAAACATAAAGAAGTCAATCATTTTTAAATTATGGTACTAAAATCCATAAAATAGATATATATAATCAACGCCTTATAAAACGTACCGTTGCTGTAATAGTACTTTTGCGTACCTTCAACGACTTTTTTAGTTATTTTGTTTACAAATATGTTATGATAAAAAGCGTATCCTCTAAGATGTCATTAAAAATGTCATATTAATGAAATAAAATAGCTGATGTTTTTATAGGATATATTTGTAAAATAAAGATACATAATATCTAATCCAAATTTTATTCTTTATATCAGATATATTTTAAATAGAGAATCTTACATGAGTGTCTATGTGATATGGAATCTATCAATGATTTCAATAATTTGATATGCTACGAGCCTTTATGTGACGTCATAATAGTGTTATTACACATGTGCCTTACGATATTTATGACATGGCCGTATGGCATGGCTAGACGGGCCAGTTATGTGATAAAATATATAAACACCGATGGAACGATCACTAGAGTATAACAAATATCATGACATTAACATAACATTCCAAATTGAATGTTTAAAAAATATTACTTAACCACTAACCTGATATTGGCCTCCCTTCTATCTTCGGAACTTCGTCTGAAAAGAAAATCACAAATGGAATAAAACTATTTCCATAAGCATCAAATACCCGTCCCTATTGTATAGATTGTGGAAGGCAACATTATTACGTCAAATTTGTTCGTGGAAAAAATCCAATAGATGCTCTGTGTCAGGTCCTTTACCGAGAGGGGCTGGAGTCGGTATTAGCTAATATCATACTAAACAAAAACTACCTTAAACTTTTTGATAAAACCAAGTCTTGTAGTCAAGTATCAAGAGCAACAATCTTGTCTTTTCAAAAGAGTAATATAGTTCCAATAGCTTCAGGAATGTCTTACCCAGTCGCAAACTGTAGACTGTGTGGAACAGATTTGCCATTAAATCTGTTTTCCAGAGACATTAACTGTAGAACTGCTGACTTACTGATAATATTTACATTGAACTAAATACAGAAACGTGATTTCTAACGTAGTAAGGTGTGCATCTTTTACAAAATATGATAATAAAACTAAAACAATAAATATAAAGGCAATATATTATCATATTTCGAATTAAAATCTAGAGCTATCCAAATGTCGATATATTTATGATAACATTATTAGTGAGAACAATGGTATAGACAACGGACATGTAAATGTAACAAATATGGAGTAGCTATAAATAATATTTGATGTTTGGTCACAATGCTTGAGTGAGAATTTAATAACTTTTAGAACCCCTTCATGGTTGTCAGATCTACCAATTTATGAAAACAAAATGAATTTCAGCAATATTACCTAATTTAGGCCTCGCCCGTCTACGCCTTTTGGTTGGACCGGACTCGATAATGTAACACATAGGTTGCTTGTACATAGCGAGTTTTCAAAATATTGGTTGTAATCTACTTAACAGGTATGGAAGAATAGGGTTTTGAAACAAAAATTTACTATTGCCACAATGTCATATTATTATGTTAAAATATAAATAAAAATCAAGTTGCTTAACCCATTTGAAAATCATTATTAATAATACATACCGTCTACATATATACGTAGAAAAGCTGGCGGGCTTTCACCTTCTCCTTTTCCGTTTACAGCTCGACACATATAGAGTCCTTCATCATGACGATCTGTGTTGTTTATCACTAGAGATGGCGACTCAGTCGACCCTCCAAAGTACTTATTGTTGTCTACTTCTATGGCACTTTCTTGTCCGTCCTCCTTGTTGATTCGATACCATTTCACCGAAGTAACTGGTTCCGGCGATAATATCGTGCACCTCAAGACGGCAATTTGACCAGCAAGCACCACATATCCGCTCTGGGCAATGCTCACTATAGGAACACCAGGCTCGATAGCATCTACAAAAAGAGTAAACAAGTCTTTCAATCGAAGGTTATTAAAACAATAACATGAATAAAAGAACGGAGCTATCCCATTCCAATTGATATGTGTCTCTAAGAATAAAAGTATAAATTATCATTAAAATTTGCGAGAGAACTTTAGAAAGACCTGGAATGATTACAACAGCATCGAAACTGTTTTTTGTCCGTGGGTAATGCTTCAATATGGACGGTTAAAAAGTAAAAACAAAATATCAATGTGCAACATCTGTATCTGTAACCGTAATTCAAAATAATTTCAAGGGAAAAACGTAGTCCTGACCCTGAAAAATACAAACAATATGTGGAAAACAATTCAAACAGCTATCGCATGGTTTGAAAACTAGTTATACATGTATATTGTTTGAGTTAAATAGGTAATAAAGATGAAAAAAAAAATGAAAATATATGACATACCCCCACCCACCATTCTGTCAACAACACCGCGCAAGGATAACAGAACAAGCAGTACGACTCATACCAATAGCTCAATGCTGACCCTTTCCGAATCCACGGAACTAATATCTATGTACAGGGTCAGTGTTGGATCAGGCTTATGGAGAGGAACACATTGAAAGACATTGTCCTGACCGGTCCGAAAGGAAGTAACTTAATTTGTTGACTTGATTTGTGGACGGCGGGAGCGTCAGAAGTGGCATATGTAGATTCCTGATGTATAGACTCCTACATGGGTCTATATTTGCTATGGAGTTTAGATACCTCAGAAGACTTTGGAACTAACGCACCTGGATAGATGTGAACATCGATACTACGAGAGTGGCATAGGTTCATACTGCAAATGCTGTGACAATATGACAATATCCGGAAAAGACACTTTTGTCGCAAGGGTAACAGAGATAATTCCTTATTGACATTTGACGGAGTTATTCATTCTTTATTATTTCATTATTTATGCATCCCCCCCTTCAAGACATGATTTTGTTTGTTAAAGGGTAATTATTATAGTCAAATGACTTTCTTTGGTTTCAATCCCATTGAGGTGTTTTCTCTTAAAACTTTGGAATTTTACCATTTTTTTGCTTAAAATGTTTTTACAACACATCGAGATGTAGACGCTAACTTTTTCATACACCGCATTTATTATAACTAACTTTCTAAAACGACTTATATAAATATCGGCGATCGTCAAATATATGCACAGTACATGAAATTAGGTTAGATATCTTTTAAAACAACCGTATATAAATAATCTTGAAATTATTTTGACGCGAAAACAACCCTGTAGATTTATGGAATTCGTGATTTCAGTGTATGAGAGCATGCTCACGGTATGTCATGCCATTACGTCCCGACCTATGTGCGTTGTATCCACAAAAATACAAAAACGATCGAATACGGCTAGAGCTAATATATAACATTAACATTGAGTCTATATTGTATGTTTAAATGGGAAAGAATAAAATGAATATTACAATACCATAAGTCCGGTTTCCAAGCTGTTAATTCTGCAGGCAGTGGTCGCAATATAAAGTTGTACGTCAATTATTTGGTTACTATTAATGACGTTGAAATTTTGTGACATGACATATCTGATCGGTTCTGAGTTATTTAGTGCGATCGGTAAAAGTTCCAGAAGGTCATACACAATCGATGGATAAAGAGTTCACCTATATAATGCCTAACGCATTCATACAATGGCCGTATAGTCTAATAACACGACGCAAAAACATAAATGACATTATCTACTTACCGCCCAATGGTGTTTTTACTTCAACACATGTATAATCTTTTCGAATCGATAGAGTATTTTCCTTTTCGTCGGTGAAAGAAATTGACCCGTCGTTTATACCGGAACGGAATCGGTCAGCCAATGCTATTGCAGTCAATTCCGATGGCGAAGAAGCACCAGTTATTTCAAATGATACAATGATACAACCTGAAAAATAAAAATGAGTATATGTTCATTAATATTTCCCTAATTAAAATGTAATGGAATGGATGAGAGAGATAATACTTCTGGGGTCATTATTATGCATATAATTTGTTAAAGAACGGAAAAGCAAAATATTGCTATATGGTTTTCATTGTATAGCTAAGTTCTTAGATACGAGACTAAGACGAGGCATATTTCACTAATAGTATTGCACATCAATACAATACAAGAACAGCCATCATGTAAAAAATATGTGCACAAAATATTGAAGCAATGCGTAAATTTGCCCTATAAATTATGTTTCTGATCATCTAAAACGTATTGCTTTGTATATTTGGAATACATAATACAGGTGCGTTGTTTATATACATAGTAAAATGTATCATCCATGTTAGATATATATAAAACAAAAACCGGTCCGTTCCAGTCCAAATGAACTGCACATATCGTGTATCTTTTGCAGGTACATACATTGACAGCCTGTGCCACTTTATATAAAGTGTAATGTTCAGTTAATAAGTATCCAGATATATTTAATAATCAATACAATTGAAAGTAGAAATAGGTATTCCGGGTTGGTACGATTTAGTATGATGACTAAATTTTAAGTATAGCCAAAATGTAACAAAATGAATAACACGGCTGTCAGACATGATAACACCGATGTGACATTGCGCAAAATAGGCTCATCATACACAGATTTTTATTTCAACCCCATCGTTATATCTTTATTCTTTTGTGTTGATTATCTATAAAATATATCTCCGTGAATTTATTATGTTAGCTGTTTAAAAAAAATATTAAAGCTGATAATGCAAGAAAAACAAATATTTTTTGTTTTAAATACGTATACTTGTATTGCAAGAATGGTTTATTAGACATTCCCCTGTCGAGGACAGCCATATCTGTTTTACATTCCGACGAATCACCGACTGTGTATCACCTACAAATATGTAAACAAAGCTAAGCTAGCTGTAAAACTGTATTGGGCTTCTTTAAGCAAGGAAACATGTCAACTCCTCTAAGCTGTCATTTAGATGCTTGTCAAAATAAAATTTCAACACAAGTGAATATAAATCCAAACAATAATCCGTCCACATATATCCACGTTTATCATCGTACACGATGCACTCAACTGACCATGTACCTGTCCCGAACTAGCGACAACTATCAAGAACACACACCTGTCGATATACGTGTAAAACCTAGTGTATATTGAAGTTTTTATTGGCTCGTATTTGACACATTTTGGGATCAAGCTGAAAACACAATCGTGTAATTCAATGAAACTTTGTCAGGTGAGTGCAGTGTCTATTTTCTTTTTGACATTGTTATTTGCAATATTGCATGTGCATCTGAGACAAGATATGTTTAGAATGACGCACGTTTGTCAATTCACGTGCTTTATATAGGGGGTTGGCCAGTGAAGGTTATTAAGCAGAGCAAAAGAAAAATGGCTGCCACTTCCTTGGATACGACACTGTTATAACTAGGGGATGTCTCAGAAACATTTTTTTCTTAAAAAAATCATTATATTTTTTTTAAATTTAAAGGCATGCATTGAAATTATTGATATCTTAATAATGTTTAACTTGCAATGTCAGCTTAAAGTTCATCAAGTACTACGTGTATAATACATGATAACTTACCAATGATTAACTCGAATTTGACGATCCTTTCGTTTATCTTTAATGCTTCGCTGACTTGTTTCTTGATGCGATTTTTCAGTTCCAGACTTGGTGCACCTTTCTCAATAATAAATTGTACCCTACATTCCCGTAAGTCAAATTGACAGGCAGTATCAATTCCTAAAAGCATAAACAAGCATGTTACTGACCATTTGTTAAACTAGTAAAACACGAGTGTTTCAAGAAACTACACCTGAGCATACAAACACATTCATCTGGTATTTCATATGAATCATTTTTGCTCTTTAGGTGGCTCGATACTGTTAGGCCTTTACATTTCCCCTCGTTTATTTTCTTTAAAATTTGGTCACTGAAAGATTGGTTGATAAACTGTTTATCACGGCTTTTATTTGAAATTTGACTGAGCGGTTTTGGAAATATTGTACTCTCAATAACCCTACTGTACTGTCTGTTTTTTCTCAAAAGACAATGTTACACACATATTTTCAAAGCTTGGTAATTGACTGTAATGTTACAAACAACAATATTTCTAATCACTAATATGTAAGTTTATATGGCTATCAATGACCTCAATGTCGTTTCCACTATATCTATTAATTGTGAATTGTTTACGCGTATGCGGATATGTGAGGCTTAAAAAGGGCCATTTATTGCATTTTATTTTCAACTTTAATACCTAATTTTAAAAAAAGATTGTGTTGTTTAATTTTCTTTATTTTTTTTTTGTCCACGTAATTAGACAGTTGTTTAGGTTACGATGAAAGAATATGAAAAATTGATCGCAGAATTTTTGAGTAATTTCAGAATTATATAATTATACTGAAATCGAGCGGTACTATTTTTAAAGTACATCTTAGATATTCATTATTATAAAGTGTAATAGTTTGATAATATATATTGTTATAAATGTTAATTTTATGTCACTTTGCCACCGATTCGATGCTATACAACGCTACGAAATGGCACAAATAAGAAATTATTTTGCCTGGATATAATATCTGAAAAATGCTTATAGAAAAATCTGTGTGAAGATTCAACTTCAATTACACATTAGATAATCAGTGATTTTATATTGTTTTAGCGGAAAAATATTTTAACAAAATCTATATTTCCATCGTCAAGATATCTTAGTTTCAATAGTCGTTTGAGGCAGATATCCAAGCATAAAATTGAATTTGGCGCCAAAATTGTAGCCATGAAAAGCGTTTTCGTGACAACGATCGAAGTTGATAACTTCAACTTGATCACAAAAATGTCGGTAAAGTCGATGTCATCATACACCACTGTATGTTTTTGAATATTTTTTTGTGTCGATATCTGCATATCTAATACATATAGATATATACTTATTATCCGAAGTAAACTAAACCAGATTTTGGATCATCAAGATTACCTGTACTGTATGCTTAAGAAAAAATCTTAATCTGAATCCTCGATCTACGTTCAGCTGATTACTGTAGATAGGAAAATAATTAGTCTATGCCTAAATGTACATGTTTTGTTTCTATATCACAGACATAATATTGCTGTTGACACAAGCTTAAATGTGCTTTTTCGTAAGATATTATTTGATTTCATTTTCTCATAACAGGAAATACATGTATCATCTAAATACAGTAGTTATGTCTTATCGTACAGGCATACAGTAAACTAAGTCTTGTTTCCCGAACGTGTTAGTGGTTATTGAAGATCATATTAGCTAAACATGATACATGTAGACAACTACATACGTAATATCCATGAAATATACTGGCTTGTACAAATTGAACGAAAAACAGGGGTGGGGCGATGGAGAAATGGAAACATTTCTATATCTGTAGTTTTATACTAGAGGATTACTCGGTAGAATTAGAATATCTCGATTTAATCATGCATCTTCCTTAAAACACATACAAGCATAGTAAGTGTCAAATATTCACAGTTTAATGGAGATGAATAGACAAAGTTTTAATTACTTGTATTATTTTATTCAATACAAGACCGTATCGGCATATATCAGTCCATTTGTATAAGCTATGTAAATTGCTTCTCAAAAGATACAGGTAGCTTCATGTTATATTAGCCTAGCCAAATCCAAAGATCTGACAACATTATTTTTTCTAGTTTGTCTAAGCTAGGTCCTACACCTACCGTACAAACTTTGATTTTTTAGCCGGTATCAAGCTTTCGGCAGACCGATCTAAGTACAATATCGACAAATACGCCGACTATCGACTATACTATACTATAACGTTAAAAGGTAAGATATCGTTAGACGGATAACATATAGATCGCTAATATTCATAATCTTAGTCACATAAGAGTTTTCATTTGCAGTTTCGAATGCACACTGCTTTTCTTGAAATCGAGTAATCATAATCTGAACCTGATACTTTACCACAAGCCCCAGGATATCTTTTAACGTCATTCCTGGCAGCGTCCAATTTTGTCTCATCATTGCCCTCTGTATCTAGTCAAGTTCAAATAAAATGACAGTATAAATAGGTGACCAACAAATAGTAGTACTACAATATCGAATCAGTTTTTTTCACTTTAACATTACAGTTTAGTACAAATTACGAGTTTCACTTAACATGTCCTTCCTAAAGATATCAATTTAATAGACGTCAAACAAAATTACATTACTATGAGTATACAATGGAATCCACGTAATTTAAAACGGATTATATAGAAATAAATAATGTTAAATACTTATGTTAATAACCACGCGACTGCCACATAGTTCAGGTGTTACGAAATATAAAAGCAGTGTTGCTTATTTCATATAGGTATATTGTGAAAGTACGGAATTTTAACTTACTCTGGCGCTGAATTTGTCCATCATCCCCTATTATAACATTAGCAGCGTTTTTGATATTATTTGTGAAATTGAAGTTGATGTTTGCGTGGACGTGTTTTGATATCATTTCCTGCATCTGGTTCATTGTCGGTAAAACTGAAACTAGAATAGGGATAGTTTGTACAATATATTGAATATATAGCAATCTTTAATTAATACAAGTTATTCATAGACTAACTTGATTTATTTAAGAAACAACACTGTGTTTGCCTGGGTATGTTATGGTTTAGTTATTTTCTCAAGTTATCTTCCTTTATATCCACTGTTCGTGGTTAATATCTAACAGAGTACCAGAATTGCTTCCCTTTGATACTTCCATTTCCGTCGCGGTGAATATTAAAAAAGACGTATTCAGAATTCTGCCAGCATCAATATTCAATCATCGTATATCTCCCCGTGTTGTCATCGTGCTGAATTGTTGTATTGACGGTATTTTGTATGTGCTTTCGATATTTCACGATTGTAGCGTACAACGGGTGCTGCAATTCGTCTATTGTAAACTTGCATCAATTTCATTAAGTCTGTGACGAGTGATGGCGCCCACGTTTTTCATACGATGGATGCTATCGTTGTTTGCGAATTTTAATTCTTCATTACGACAATCATGAATTACTAGTCATAATATATTAAATACATAGTGCAAATTTAATTAGCTAAACGTTTAATGATTGAAACAGAGTAACGTATTTTCACAAGGATTTGTGAATCAGACCCGAACACATGCCATGGGTTTGATTTATTTGGAGGTCGGGAATTCTCCTAATCATTCCCCCGTTTTGCAATGTAAAGCTAATTACTCCTGTTTATGACGTGGGGATCTCTCGTTTATAATGAAGGTTCCTTATTGTCTTGCGATTAAATGGTAAAGCATGTTATAATTTATTTGGGCTGATCTCATATTCTGATTTAATTCATAGGTTCAAAAATAAATTGTTAAGTCATGTAACGTAATAATTTCAGGGGCAATTGTTCATCATCAATTTTATTTAACTTGTGTTTTTTGAGAACCTACACGTAATGCAATGATGACTAATGTAAAAAGCAAGTCAAACAGCCCCTACGCCCGTGCAGTGAGGCGGGGATCTCAGGCCAGGAGTCTAAGTCGGCCCCTCGTTGAGCCCATCGTGGAGGAGCAAACGGCTACCCCGAACCCAAGTGACATGGTCACCGATGCTGTCCAGCCTATACAGGGACCTTCCGTAATAATTATGACATCTGAAGCTTCAGGTACTACCCCTTCCCCATTATCCAGTGTCAGTGATACTGTAGGGGCCCATGTCTACCATCTATTTCGAACAAAAACAAAAATCTGGGGATCAAGGTATGTAGACCTGGGTAACCTTTTAGTAACTTATCAGGATTTGTTGATCTGAGATGGTCCTTCCTTGATGGGAACTTGGTGTTAAGGCCAAAGGCCAAAGGCCAAACAAAAATATATATAAAAATTTATAAACATGTGTCTATCATTAGACTGGCCGCAAAATCTTTTAGAGTTTTAGGCTGGAAAATATATGACGAACAATTTCGCCTTCGCCATGCATGACAGCCTGATCGGTGATGGGCCGTTGTTGATGGAGAATTGTGGTTAACTTGTCTCACAACCTCAAGGTCAACTGACACATCAAAACAAACAGTAAATATTGGTACAATAAAGGGCGGTTGCTTGGAATTTAATTTCAGAGGAGTATGTCAAAGGTCAAATTGCGGATACCTACATAAATGTATGCAATGTATTGATGCTCATCACAAATATCTTGTTTTATAGATCAAGTTCAGGGTGTTCGAGGTCTAGGTAACATGAACAATCAGGCTCAGCGCATGGTTTCTCCAAAAAACAGGCCCACCAAACTCAGACAGGGTAATATAATGTTCGTCCTCAATTCCAGCACCTTTCTAGGAGGTTGTATGGGTTGTTAGCTGAAGTTTCAAGATCACATCATTTTATTCGCTTGATTGCATCAGTGAAAGATGACATTCTTAAGTATTTTAATGGTACTTTTCAATATTTTGACCAAATTTGGGTGTCTAGCAAAGATTTAGAGCTTTTTACAGACAGTGCTGGGATCATGAATTTAGGTTTTGGTGCTTTGTTTGGCAAACATTGGTTTGTATTTCAGTGGCCTCCATGTTGGCATGGCTTATCTATTTTTAGGGTTGTTACATTCTTAGAATTAGTACCTATAGTTATGGCAATGTTCACATGGAAATATCAGTTTCAGAGCAAAATGGAAGATTTGATATCTACCTCCATCTCTCATCATAATACAACGGAGGCGTATAGATCTGGTTTCAAGGTTCGCACAGGTCCTGGAAAACTCCTTGAATTTGCTATGTCTCCTTGAAACTCCTTGAAAATCAGCAAAATCAAATGATGTCCTTGAAAAGTCCTGGGTTTTTGGTATACATCCTTGAATTTACACAAATACTCCTTAATATTAAGATTGTGTTTCATAAAAAATGGTGTTTTTATTTCAATATTTATTTTAAGATATATAACATAGATCTACATGAGTCATGATGGTTATATATAACAATTATGGTGTGATACTTATGGTTCATTTTTATAGCGATTATTTCCCCTGTTAGGAAATCAGCCATATCATATGTGTACAGTACTGTTAGGGTCTTGTAATGCTTGTGTCTGATATGTATATGTCGGATAAAACCCTCAGGGGAGGGAAAGAAATGGCAGATATTATGTGATACATTTAAGGACCTTTCTAAATTGGGTGAAACATGGATGAATCTGCTCTAAGATTCCTGGACAAGGCTTTAAACGTAAAGACAATCAACGTGACATCATTTGTGACAGGGTGGATGTGAAGGCATTATCAACTAAATGTGGTGAAGGCCCAGACAAATGTTCTGAGAATGAATTGTCAAAATTACCACAATCGTCTATATATTCTGAACGTAGCATAATCCTACTGACATAACCACCCCACAAAACACAGTTGCTAATGGTCTCAAACAATAAATAGTCAATTAAAAAAAGGGTAAAGAAAACATTATCAATTTTACGTAGACAGCGAAAACAATAGTCCTGGAAAAAAAAATATCCTTGAGAACCCCTGGAAAACTCATTTAATTTTGCATGGCCGTGTCTGTATGGACTATGTGGTTTAAATGTGTTTAAATTCTTTATTGAAGACGCTAACATGTAAAACATTTGGCCCCCTCCCCCGAGTCACATATTGAACTTTATCATGCACATGGCAGATAAAGGTATGTCCCCTGCCACTGTGGCCACCTATATAGCAGGCTTGAATTTTTATGTGAAAAGTTCTGTCAAGCGAGGAGCTTCTGTCTAATTTCCTTGTTAAATAGCTTATTTCCGGCATAAAAAAAAACAAAAAATCCAGAAGTCTGTACATGATCTTAAGGCACCTATCTGAGTATCACCTCTGATATACTTTCAAAGATTTTAAGAGCTGTATGAGCCTCTTGTTTGTATTTCTATAAAGGGTCGTTGGCCTAAAAGTTATTTCTATAGATCATTCACTAGAAATAAATCTTCCTTACTCAAAAACTGATCAAGCAGGGATTGGTTGTACAGTGTGCATTCCTCGAATGGCAGGGAAATATTGCCCAGTATACCATGCATCTCGAGCAGTATCTTGCCGTTAGGCACAAGGAACCAAGGTGCAGTTTTTTGTCATTTTGATCCTCTGTTGGTCCTCTGGTTCTAGGGTAGGAGATCTGTAGGGACATAAACTATCTTATATCAACACTGCCTAATGCACATATAGTATGGTCTCAGATGCTACCTCGATGCACGTGGCGAGGTTCTGAGAAAGTTTCTGCTGCCAATCGTGCATGTATACTAGTTAACAGGGCAGTGGCAACTCTTGTATTGGATTAAGGTGGTGGCTACATAAAATACCCTTCAAGGCGATATTCAACAATGACATGGTTCATTGAAAAAAAATCAATCTTTATGTAGTAGAATAGGTATCACGGTTATTGAAACTTTGTTAGCTTCGTTCCCCACTGCATATAAATGGTATTTATTATTTTTGGCGGTGGCACACATAATTTATCAATTATGTGTGCCATTTGGCAAAACGTAAAGCTAACATTAAAGAAGAATTAAATTATAATTGATACACATTTAAGTGGAATTAAAAAAAAATTCATCATTGGTTATCCCTTGATCAGCAAACCTATTTGCACAAGTAAAAAACTCTTATATTAAATTATCAGTGAACTTGTATTATTTGATTTGATTCATTTCACTTTATGCTTATTTGATTTGATATATTGTACTTGTATTCATGCCAATGGGGCAGTTAATGACGCCCCATTTTTATTCTTGTTTTCTATGGGCAATGATTGACGCCCTCTTGATTACATGGGCAGTTATTGACGCCCTTTTGTTTGCATGGGCAGTTATTGACGTCCTCTTGCTTGGTATGGGCAGTTATTGACGCCCTTTCAAAATAAACACCGTGGCCAATACCTTCATTTTGTGTTTGTTGTTCATGAATATAGAATAACTTGATTTATTTAAGAAACAATACTGTGTTTGCCTTGGTACGTTATGGTTTAGTTATTTTCTCAAGTTATCTCCTTTTATATCCACTGTCCTTGGTTAATACCTAACAGAGTACCAGAGTTGCTTTCCTTTGATACTTCCATTTCCCTCGCGGTGAATATTGAAAACCCTCACACCTCACCCCTTTATAAGGTATTGTTTATGGGCGCCCTTTTCTACGGCATAAACAATACATTATAAAGGGGTGAGGTGTGAGGGTTTTCAATATTCACCGCGAGTTTTCTCTTTTTTTTTTTGCAGATCATGGCAATGACAGTGCACGGTTGGTTCCCGCGTTGCAGTCAATTTGTGGTCGACTTCGTGATCTGTGAATTTTTCTAAGGAAGGACTAATCAAATTCCGGCCTTTGTTTTGCAATCACATGTGACATTACTTGGTTTGTATTTGAGTTATTTATCCAAGAAAAGGCTAGTATTTGCGTCTTTAGATTTCTAATATCATTACGCATATTGGCAAGAAGTGGCAGGACTTCGCTAACATTACGGAAGAATTAAATTTAAATTGATACATATCTAAGTGAAATTTAAAAAAATCGTTCATCATTGGTTACTCCTTGATCAGCAAACCTATTTGCATAAGTAAAAAACTCCTGTATTAAATTTTCAGTTAACTTGTATTATTTGATTTGATTAATTGGACTTTATACTTTTTTTGATTTGATCTATTGTACTTGTATTCATGCCAATGGGGCAGTTAATGACGCCCTATTTTGATTTTTTATGGGCAGTGATTGATGCCCTCTTGATTACATGGGCAGTTAGTGACGCCCCCTCTTGTCTTTTATGGGCAGTGATTGACGCCCTCTTGTCTTGTATGGGCAGTGATTGACGCCCTCTTGTTTGCATGGACATTTATTGACGCCATCTTGCTTGGTATGGGCAGTAATTGACGCCCTCTTGTTTGCATTGGCAGTTATTGACGCCCTCTTGCTTACATCGGCAGTTATTGACGCCCCATCTTGTCTTGTATGGGCAGTTATTGACGCCCTCTTGTTTGCATGGACATTTATTGACGCCCTCTTGCTTGGTATGGGCAGTAATTGACGCCCACTTGATTACATCGGCAGTTTTTGACGCCCCCTCTTGTATTGTAGGGCAGTAATTGACGCCCTCTTGTCTTGTATGGGCAGTGATTGACGCCCTCTTGTTTGCATGGTCAGTTATTGACGCCCTCTTGATTACATCGGCAATTATTGACGCCCCCTCTTGTCTTGTATGGGCAGTTATTGACGCCCTTTGGCTTGGTATGGGCAGCTATTGACGCCCTTTGAAAATAAACAGCGTGGTCAATACCTTCATTTCGTGTTTGTTGTTGTATTTAATAAGTTCTTGTTTCCCCAGTATCGTCATTATATTAAAGGCACATTAAACGTAACTTTTCAGCATTCTTGTTATCGCAATTTAAGAAGAAAATGACCACGTTTTCTCTGTATTAATAACCCATTATGTTTTGATAACTGCTCTGCAAACTATCGATGATCCTTATGAATTTATTGTTACTTGAATTTGTTCACATATGTACAGTTTGGACAAAATAGCATTATTAAAATTTATATAAATAGATTACATAAACTTAAATTAAAAAACAAACACACAAAAAGTGTCGGTAAAATCCTGTGAAGAACAGAACCATTCTTTGTATTAAATATTGAAAAAGAGAGTTAAAAAGTTGTATAATCATGGTAAGGTTTTTATTAAGTATCTATATCTAATCGTTATTTTTAATTATTTATCAAAGTTTTGCTTTGATGTAAAAAAACAATCTTTTAACATAAAAATAAAGGAAGGCAACTCGATGACGAAAAAAATAAGTAACATCATGATACTGTTTTTCTCTTAAAAAAACCTCCTTTTGTTTAAATAAGTTTCCCCAATTTATAGTGAAGTACTCATCGAAAGTATTCTTCTATTAGGTGAAATTAAGATTACTTGCTTTAAACATTAAAAGCTATAAAATAAAAAAAACCAACACATTATCTATTCGTATGTTTCGAATACAACATATGTTTCAAAGTTACGATAGGAGCTTCATAATAAGTAGAATTTTTTTCTGTTAATTATTGAACTAGGTTAATCAAGGATTACCAGAATAAAACCGGTTTCCGTAGTTTAAAAGTTCGATAACAAGTATGCGTTACATAAATAATTCTAAAAATCAGCAACTACAAATATTGTAAACATACAATATTTTAGTCTAGATGTTCTTTCGAGTGGACAATAGACATACAGTAGAAGGGAACGGAAACATTTTGAAATAGCTTAATAACGTATGGTCGTTGTTGCTATAGCAAATTATTTTTTAATTATATTCGAATCAAAGATAGGCGTACTTACGAGTGTTCGTAACAGCATCCCTGACGGTAACGTCAATCTCCCGACTCACTCCGTATCCTGCATTGTTTGTAGCTCTGCAGATGTATGTGCCGGCATCGTCCTCATCTACCGATACTATAACTAGTGACGGCGAAGCAACAGATCCGCTGAAATATTTGATGTTGTCTACTTTGATATCGGCAAATGTTTCTTCATGGCTCGCTTTTTTGCTCCAAATCACCTTATGAACCTCCATGTCAATTTTGCACTTTAAGATAAATGTACTTCCACTCACGGTACTGTAGTTAGTACCCGTGTGTATGATAGGCTTTACCGAATCCGTTTCAGCATCTGAACAAACAACAAAACCACTGTAATGATTGTAAATATATTCTGAAATCAAATTGAACAAAACAAACAAAATAAATTCTAAACTAAATTCGATTATTGTGGTATAATGACAATTATCTGAAATAAAAACATCGAACCGTTTGTTGGCATACTCATTGGGGTTCTATGAGTTTACAGTGATGCCATTTTGACTCACAAATGCTCCTACGAGTTTTCAGCGATTAATGTAATGATGTATTGGAGACCTACACCTTGTCATTTGTTTTATCTCGATGATTTAATTGTCTTTTCACAAACCTTTGATTAGCATCTGGAGAGGTTATGGAAGGTTTTTCAAAGATTAAGATATAACGGATTAAAACGTGCATCTAAGGATTGTAAGTTCGTTATGAACATTGTTGCTTATATCGCTACTGGGGATATATTGTTACCCCAGATGGAATTGAGGCTCACCCGAAGAAGATTGAGTGAGAAGGTAAGAGATTGGCCGACAACAACGAATTATGAGGAATTACTCCACTTTTAGTGTTCATGGATTGTTAAAGAAAGGCGGTAGAGGATTGTAGGCCTTTAACAAACTTGTTGCCGCCGACAAAAGACAAGAGGAAAAAGGATAGAGTCCGAGATTAGTACTGCGAAGTGAATGGGGACGTCTGAGCATGCTACTGCATTTCAAAGTTTGAAGGATGAACTGTTCAAACCCACGTCTCCTTGGTTATGCTAACTATAGCAAGCCGTTCGAGCTGGAGCAGGAAGGACATCTAAGACCTATTTGCTACGCGAGTCAAGTATTAAGTCAATTGAAATAGAATTACCCTGATCATAAACTAGAAATCTTAGCATTGAAATGGGCTATCACGATGAAATTTCACGATCATTTATATTACATAAATTCCAATTCTAACGGATAACAACCTTTTGACCTACGTACTATCTAAGGATATGTTTGATGTGACGGGGCGTAGATGGCTGCTCGCTTTATCAGCATACAACTTCGAGATAAAGTGTCGACCAGGACGGAACAATGCGGATGTTTTGTCACGATGTCCGTGTTGTAGCATTTCAACAAAGTCTACACAAGCAGTGTGTAAGGGAGTAGTTACCTGTAGTGGACCCTTGGTGGAACGTTTGAGTTTGTCAGCAAAGACATTGAATACACTTGAAGTTGAAGACAAACATTGTTTTCGCACGATGACATCACGTGAATGGAGGAAGTTACAGAGAGATGATAATGTCATTGGGGAATGCTTGCCTGTCGTAATGCAGAGCCTGAATCCGTCATGAGGACGAAGTAGACTAACTTTTACCGCCGGCTTTCATGCAAGAGCATGTTTTGACGTCATTGTACATTGATATTGGCCATCCGGGACGACATAGAATGTTATCATTGTTGAGGGATAGATTTGTCTGGCTTTGCATGACAAAAAAACGTGGAGAAGCGGCTAAAATATGTTAGAGATGTCTCTTTAGGCAGTAAAAGATCGATGTCATGGCACGATTGGTCAGCATTGCCAGCCTATGGACTTGGCATGGTTGAATTGCTTGATGTTCGGAGTTTCCAAAGGCGGATTCTAGGATATATTAGGTAATTACCGACCGTTTCACGAGGTACGACAAATCAATACCAAAACGTAGTCTGGTAAAGCGACTGCTGAAGTATGGGCTTATAAAGCATCATGGAGGCTACGTTCCGACCAAGGTGCTACTTATTGAATGAAAGGCGATTGAAAGCTATGGTGCAATGTCAAGGACGACACCATACTAATCCTAGCGGAAATGGAATGTGGGAGCGCTTCATCCGAACCCTTATGACATGTTGGGAAAACTGCAGTCTCATTCAAATTGGATCTTTTTTGCATGCTTATAACTGCACATGTACCAAGACGACTGTATATTCGCCATTTCATCAAACGTTTGGTCGACAATTGCGTTTCCATTTGATCTTTTGTGTGGATTTTTTTAGTAATCTACTCCATTTCGTTACACGGTTAAATCAAGAATTTAAAGAATACAATGTCTCATTTGTTTATCATGGCGAGTAGAAAGGCTTGGGAGTCGCAGAGTCGTCAAAAGGTAGACATTGGTCTTCATAAGAGGAAAGCCGTTATGGGGGACCAGAGTTCTCTTTTTGTCATAGTGAAAACTGTTGAAGTGTTATACACATTTTTCTCCGCCTGTCCGAGGTTTAAAACTTTCTAATTTTACCACTTTGTATAAAGTTGCAGCACAGGAAGGATTTTTAATCATAAAAGTATAAATAAAATCTGTTTGGAATCATTCCGAACTCTTCCGAACATCGTCGCGACAATCTCGAAGTCACAGGAGAGTTGAGAAACCAAGATAAAACGACGACTATTTTTCGTAAACAAAACATGGGGTTGACCTCAGCAGACTGGTTATACAAAGAAAATAATGCTCGCATATTACAATATTTGATACACACAAAATTGAATTACGGGAAGGTGTAAGATGTTTCAAATACTCGCTCTGTGAGCATATACCAGCACCATTTGCTCATATAGGCCAGAAAAAAAGATGAAAACAAACACATGTTCGCTTACGCTAGTTACCTGGATCACTACGTGCAGGTCGTTTGGACGTTAGTTACGTCATACGATT
>NW_027187625.1:25000-27500 GCF_041381155.1 Argopecten irradians | reverse complement strand
TTCCCCAGGGGACTTCTCCCCCGCTAGGCACTCTGGGTGCCGAATCTCTCATGCACAAATTTTCATCGGCCCAACATTGCCCCAGCCTGGCCGTTTCTTCTTCTGCCTCTAACTCACGCGGACAATTTTGTCGACCTGCCGTTTCCCAGGGGACTTCTCCCCTACTAGGCACTCTGGGTGCCGAATCACATGCACAAATTTTTCATCGGGCCCAACATTGCCCCAGCCTGGCCGTTTCTCTGCCTCTAACTCACGCGGACAATTTTGTCGACCTGCCGTTTCCCAGGGGACTTCTCCCCTACTAGGCAAATCTGGGTGCCGAATCACATGTCACAAGATTTTCATCGGCCCAACATTGCCCCAGCCTGGCCGTTTCGGTGCCTCTAACTCACGCGGACAATTTTGTCGACCTGCCGTTTTTCCTGGGGACTTCTCCCCTACAAGGCATTCTGAGTGACACTCTCATGCACAGACACATGTTTCAGGCCGTCTCGGGCGGGTCCGTACGCCCATGGAGCTGTCGCGTACAAATTTTCATCGGCCAATATTTCCCCGGCCCGACATTGCCCCAGCCTGGCCGTTTCTGCCTCTCTAACCACACGGACAATTTTGTCGACCTGAGCCGTTTTCCTGGGGACTTTCTCCCCTACAAGGCATTTCTGAGTGACACTCGCATGCACAGACAACATGTTTCAGGCCGTTTCGGGCGGGTCCGTACGCCCATGGAACTTATCAGACTTCAGTCAATTTTTACCATCGTTGACCCCAGGCGGCTAAACTGGGCGGCAAAGTTCCATCAAAATAATTTTTTGGGGCAAAAAATTTCTAAAATTTTTTTTTTTTGCTTAAAATGTCTTCAAACATGTTCCAGAACATTTTTAATTTTTCGACTTGAGTCGAACAACCGACCTCCCCATATATATAGCACCGACAAATCGAGATGTCTCAAAACGGTTCCTCGAATTAGCGCCGGCCACCTGCGGCTGAATTGCAAAGGAAAGTCCGCCCAGTGTGATTTTTCGTCATTTTTCGATGAACATTTTTTTTTTGGTGCCTGATCATCTCACTTTGGTGGGGGAACTTAGCCGAAATTTTTTTTTTTTCGCCAAATGGTCACCCCGAGAAAATGGACTTTGACTAAAAATGACCAAAAAATGAAAAATTTCAGAAAAATGAAATTTTTGACATTTTTTTGGCAAAAATTGAAAAAAAACTTTGCCATTTTTTGGACTTTGACATAAAATTGTCATCATACTTGTTATACTGGGACTTTCTGACGATTTTTCACGTCATTTTTTTCGCCTTTTTCGATAATTTTTACACTATTACAGTAATAGTTTGTCTGTCGGGGTATCGTACTTAGTAGAGCAGCCACCTCACTGCGATCTCTTGAAATTAATCCTTATGACTACAGATTTGTCCGCTTTAGACGGGCAAATCTGCTGAGAGAATCGCTTTGAGTGTGGACATGCAAAACGCACACTATTACTGTAATAGTGTAAAAATTATCGAAAAGGCGAAAAAAATGACGTGAAAATCGTCAGAAAGTCCCAGTATAACAAGTATGACAATTTTATGTCAAAGTCCAAAAAATGGCAAAGTTTTTCAATTTTTGCCAAAAAAATGTCAAAAATTTCATTTTCTTAAAATTTCATTTTTCATTTTTTGGTCATTTTTAGTCAAAGTCCATTTCTCGGTGACCATTTGGCGAAAAAAAAAATTTCGGCTAAGTTCCCCCACCAAAGTGAGATGATCAGGCACCAAAAAAAATGTTCATCGAAAAAAATGACGAAAAATCACACTGGGCGGACTTTCCTTTGCAATTCAGCCGCAGGTGGCCGGCGCTAATCGAGGAACCGTTTTGAGACATCTCGATTTGTCGGTGCTATATATATGGGGAGGTATGTTCGACTCAAGTCGAAAAATAAAATGTTCTGGAACATGTTTGAAGACATTTTAAGCAAAAAAAAAATTTAGAAATTTTTTGCCCCAAAAATTATTTTGATGGAACTTTGCCGCCCAGTTTAGCCGCCTGGGGTCAACGATGGTAAAAATTGACTGAAGTCTGATAAGTTCCATGGGCGTACGGACCCGCCCGAAACGGCCTGAAACATGTGTCTGTGCATGCGAGTGTCACTCAGAATGCCTTGTAGGGGAGAAGTCCCCAGGAAAACGGCAGGTCGACAAAATTGTCCGTGTGAGTTAGAGGCAGAAACGGCCAGGCTGGGGCAATGTCGGGCCGGGGAAAAATTGGCCGATGAAAATTTGTACGCGACAGCTCCATGGGCGTACGGACCCGCCCGAGACGGCCTGAAACATGTGTCTGTGCATGAGAGTGTCACTCAGAATGCCTTGTCGGGGAGAAGTCCCCAGGAAAACGGCAGGTCGACAAAATTGTCCGCGTGAGTTAGAGGCAGAAACGGCCAGGCTGGGGCAATGTTGGGCCGATGAAAATTTGTGCATGAGATTCGGCACCCAGAGTGCCTAGTAGGGGAGAAGT
>NW_027187625.1:7500-10000 GCF_041381155.1 Argopecten irradians | reverse complement strand
AGTGCCTAGTAGGGGAGAAGTCCCCGGGAAACGGCAGGTCGACAAAATTGTCCGCGTGAGTTAGAGGCAGAAACGGCCAGGCTGGGGCAATGTTGGGCCGATGAAAATTTGTGCATGAGATTCGGCACCCAGAGTGCCTAGTAGGGGAGAAGTCCCCAGGGAAAACGGCAGGTCGACAAAATTGTCCGCGTGAGTTAGAGGCAGAAACGGCCAGGCTGGGGCAATGTTGGGCCGATGAAAATTTGTGCATGAGATTCGGCACCCAGAGTGCCTAGTAGGGGAGAAGTCCCCTGGGAAAACGGCAGGTCGACAAAATTGTCCGCGTGAGTTAGAGGCAGAAACGGCCAGGCTGGGGCAATGTTGGGCCGATGAAAATTTGTGCATGAGATTCGGCACCCAGAGTGCCTAGCGGGGGAGAAGTCCCCTGGGAAAACGGCAGGTCGACAAAATTGTCCGCGTGAGTTAGAGAGGCAGAAACGGCCAGGCTGGGGCAATGTTGGGCCGATAAAAATTTGTGCATGAGATTCGGCACCCAGAGTGCCTAGCAGGGGGAGAAGTCCCCTGGAAAACGGCAGGTCGACAAAATTGTCCGCGTGAGTTAGAGGCAGAAACGGCCAGGCTGGGGCAATGTTGGGCCGATGAAAATTTGTGCATGTGATTCGGCACCCAGAGTGCCTAGTAGGGGAGAAGTCCCCATGGTAAAACGGCAGGTCGACAAAATTGTCCCGCGTGAGTTAGAGGCAGAAACGGCCAGGCTGGGGCAATGTTGGGCCGATGAAAATTTGTGCATGAGATTCGGCACCCAGAGTGCCTGGGGGAGAAGTCCCTGGGAAACGGCAGGTCGACAAAATTGTCCGCGTGAGGAGGCAGAACGCAGGCTGGGGAATGTTGGCGATGAAAATTGTGCATGGATTCGGCACCCAGAGTGCCTAGTAGGGGAGAAGTCCCTGGGAAACGGCAGGTCGACAAAATTGTCCGCGTGAGTTAGAGAGGCAGAAACGGCCAGGCTGGGGCAATGTTGGGCCGATGAAAATTTGTGCATGAGATTCGGCACCCAGAGTGCCTAGCGGGGGGAGAAGTCCCCAGGAAAACGGCAGGTCGACAAAATTGTCCGCGTGAGTTAGAGAGGCAGAAACGGCCAGGCTGGGGCAATGTTGGGCCGATGAAAATTTGTGCATGAGATTCGGCACCCAGAGTGCCTAGCGGGGGGAGAAGTCCCCTGGGAAACGGCAGGTCGACAAAATTGTCCGCGTGAGTTAGAGAGGCAGAAACGGCGAGGCTGGGGCAATGTTGGGCCGATGAAAATTTGTGCATGAGATTCGGCACCCAGAGTGCCTAGTAGGGGAGAAGTCCCCAGGAAAACGGCAGGTCGACAAAATTGTCCGCGTGAGTTAGAGAGCAGAAACGGCCAGGCTGGGGCAATGTTGGGCCGATGAAAATTTGTGCATGAGATTCGGCACCCAGTGTGCCTAGCGGGGGAGAAGTCCCCTGGGAAACGGTAGGTCGACAAAAATTGCAGTGTCGTGTAGAGACAGAAATGACCGTGCAGGGGAGAAGTCCCCGGTAAACGACAGTCTGTGTAGACTTCTCACCGAGTGGTCAGGAAATTCCGTCCAGGCGGGTTTCCTCCACGGATTTCATTGCTGACACGCGCCCCTGCAGCCGAGGGCTTGGCGTTCTGTGAATGGACTGGAAAAGTCCACAAAATCAGCCGGAGGTGGCCGGCGCTAAACGAGGAACCGTTTTGAGACATCTCGATTTGTCGGTGCTATATATGTGGTACTGGTGTTCGGCTCGACTGGCATTCAAAGGCATAGGGTGTTGATCGAGTAGTTGTGATACGGCTGGGACATTCGCAGGTGTACGGGCCCTACTCTTGCGTTTGCTTTCCCACAACCGAACCAGTTTGACGATAGAGCGTATGCCCAGAGACCTCGTCGGGTTTACATGCATACCGTGTACATGGAATTGTCGGTCTGGAGATCTGCGGGTACGCGATTTCTAACACACGAAAAAATTGAATCAGCCTCGGACTCCCGTTAAAGGTCTGCACTGCGAAGCGGTAGCTAGACTAGCGATGTATCAGTCTGCCCCAACCAGGTTTTCTTCTACCCGTAGAAAAAAATTGGTTTGGTTGGAGCGGAAAAAGCCAGCAGCAAAAGGGCGAATTTGTTGTCTGTCTGCAAGTGAAATGTCACGTTGAGAAAACGAATGGTCGGTGTAGGGTAACGATTCTACTCGACCGATTTGCCCGCACAGTCTTGTTTTGCAGTGGTAAAACACGGGAACTCGACTTTGAAATGACGGAAAACGATATTGCGGGTCCAAATCACGACAGCTGGCCACGTTGTCGTCGAATTGGTTATCTGGTTGATCCTGCCAGTAGTCATATGCTTGTCTCAAAGATTAAGCCATGCATGTCTAAGTACATACTTTTTGATGGTGAAACCGCGAATGGCTCATTAAATCAGTTATGGTTCCTTAGATCGTACGATCCTAC